>NC_137876.1:24430643-24482734 GCF_963924005.1 Protomyctophum bolini
AGAGAGAAGCTGTTAGGTGGAACGAGGAGAGTGGATAAGAGAGGAGAAGAAACAGGGGCAGCAGGAAGGATGGAGGGAGGGAGGGAGAGCAAAGAGGAAGATTGGAACGAGATGAAGAGAGGAAGAAAGAAGGAAGAGGAGAGAGAGGGAGAGAGAGAGAGAGAGAGAGAGAGAGAGAGAGAGAGAGAGAGAGAGAGAGGGGGGGGGGGCGAGGAGGAGGAAGGAAGGGCATTCTTATGGACTGAGATCATCTTGTTTGTTTTATTTATCTTTAATTATCTGGCGGGCAAAGTGGACAAGTGTGTGTGTGTGTGTGTGTGTGTGTGTGTGTGTGTGTGCACATGGGGAGAACGAGAGAGAGAGAGAGCATGGACAGCCTCTCTCACTCTATCGTGTTGAATCAATGCAATACGTCAGCGCTGACAGGCCTGTGGTGTGGGAGTCAGACAGTGGAGGAGGAGGGGGGGGGGGGGGGGGGGTCTTAAAGCGACGCGCAGAGCAATCCGTTGTGAGCTCGTAGTAGATCCACTATTTTCATATAGCCAAAGTATATAGAGGGCTGGTTAATGTACGCTTTAGTTACTCAAAATTACTACAGTTACTAAAGAATTGTGGATTAAAAAGTACAATATTTGCCTCTGAGATGCGGTGGGGTAGAAGTATAAGTTAGGCTATAGCTACTGTGAAATGGAAATACTCAAATGAAGTAAAAAATCACACTCGTGTGAAGTGAGCGCTGAGCGGTGCCTTTCATCACAATGATGACGACTGATGACGTCGACAACATGACGTCATGGACATTCCGTGCTCAAACGGACGGACAGGCAGACAGACAGACAGACAGACTTGCACTGCTCAAAAACAACCTAAAAACTATTTACTTTAAGTACAAGTACAGTACTTGAGTAAATGAAGGGCAGGGGGCTCGTGGAGTATAACGACCCTGAGCAGACAAGGGCAAGTAATTATAACACACACACTGATCTCTTTCACTCCATCACCAGAAAGTCTGGCATGCCTTAACTACTATGTAAATGAACGTATGTGTTTGACAAAAAAAATGTGTGTGCATTCGTGCGTGTGCGACTGTGTTTGTGCGTGCGTGCGCGCGCGCTCGTGTGCGTGTCTATTTTTGAGAACAGCCAGGGTTAGGGATTCACCGACACGCTCTCCCCACCTTCCACAATTATGTTGAATAATTAAAACGTTTCATTAACTTGATCATTTCCTCCACACGTCGGCCATGTTTCAGCCTCTGAAAGCGGTGCCGACAGCGAGGGCCAGGCCAATATACGCCTCTCTCATTTGGCCGTTGGACAGAGACACAAACCTGCAGGTCTCCGTCTCTACGAGGGAAAAACTGAGGGGCTTTAGTAGTCGTCCACCTTGCCATTAAGACCTGGAACGCATCTGTGTCACCTTAGCTTTTAACCACTTTAACCATTATTTTAAACTTTAGCTATTGAAAAATAGCAGATATACAAGATATATAGCACGGCACCGAGCGCCGTGCAAATCTTTTAATATATTTTTTTACAGCAAACGTCTTTGCTTCTGGGGGGTCCCTGAAACAACATATTTTCAGATGGGGGGCGGCCCGGCGGCCAAATACATATATTGGGGTCCTTGAAAAGAAAAAGGATTAGGACAAGGTTAGGATTTAGAAGACATTCGTAGAATCGGGTGCTCAGGTCTTAATGGGTTAAACCCCAGTTGATAGGGTTCCCCCAGGGGGCAGTCAGACGGATATTTTGTGAAGCCACTAAGGAAATGAAAGTTCATATAATGGCCTGTTGTGGCGCTCTCATTGGGCTCAAAAAAACCCATAGCCCCATAGAAGTCCATGTATTTGGGCCCAACTTCACCTAGACTGTATTACCTTAATAAACATGGTCATGAATACTTTTTGCTTCCAGTCACTAGTTTAAAGTCTCATTTCTAATGTCATAATATTCTTTTTGGAAAATTATGGTCCCATTTATTAGAAAAATGACCATAAAGTCGCGCATGTTCTGAGGGGCGTGGCTACCGTTACAGTCTATGAACGGGATCCCCCACCCACTCGAGTCAAAATAAAAACCAACGAAGAAGAAGGGGGAAGTCCCGCCTCGTTGTCTGGGCCAGCCAATGGGCCAGCTGGCCTGAACTGGGCCAAAACGGATCTAGAAAGATGGCGACTTCCATTGCAAGGACTGACAGGCTTCATTTTACGTTCACGTTAGACCCGCGGGACGCTTTGTCCATATTTTTTACAGTCTATGGTTCCCCCCCATGGCTCTATATTGGTTCCACTCCCATTCTTCCCTCCACACCAAATCTCTTCACCTCACAATGCATCACGACACGATGGGTTGTGAGCTTGGTTATTTTGGCCACAGCAGAGCGACACTGTGCTCAAGTGTTTTGGCCTGAAAAGTGCACAGTCAAATCGGCTTCATTGTGGTGAAACGACAATAAGCCTTCGGTTTGATACCTTGAAATGCCTCGATTAAGGCGTAGCGGCATACGTGAATGTTTCTTTTCATGAGCCGATGCGTCCACTTTGGGCGTCTTATGTGAAAAGTTTGCAGACTGAGCCTATACTTCCGCAATGGTAAAAAGAAAAAAATCCATTGAACTTGTTTGTAAATCGTGCAGACTATTCAATTAAATAAACTCTTATCTTATACGATATGGAGTGGAGTCAAGTGTTCGCACACGGCACTCGTCGTGTTTGCCAACAGTGTGCTGCAGTGAACGCACACCGGTGCCTCAACCTCAACCAAAACTCAGCCATTGTTTAACCCATTCTGAACGGGAACCCATTTAGGTGTTGGCATCATGTTATGCTTTAGCTATTGAAAAATAGCAGATCTACAAGCTCATAGCGCGCCACCGAGTGGCGGGCTACGAGCTTGTAGGTCTGCTATTTTTGAAAAATCGAAGAACGACTGACATTTTTAGAATCTGATCTCAGGTCAGAATGGGTTAATCAGACCAGTGTGTGTCCAGTGGAAACCTCGTATGAATCTGATCTCAGGTCAGAATGGGTTAAAATCAGGGGTATTCTTCCACCGCGCATTAACACAACAATTAGCAAACGCCCGCGCTGGCCTAGTTGCGTAAGACGGCCGGCCCCTTTTTTGTCTTTTGAAATTGGATTACCGCAGGAAAGATGCACTTTTTTTATTTCCATAAATTGGGGGCTAATTTTCAGCTCGGTGCCTCTCTTCGCCCGGCATGAAGCGGCGTGCACCTTCCGCTGTGAGCTCACGCGTGTGCCTCTCTCCACGCACGGCAATAAACGCGATTAGCAATGGAAGACTAAAATATGCAAATGACGACAAAGATTGGAAGGGATGTCTGTCGACATATATAGCTCATATCGTCTCTGTCGGGTGGAAACCTCACACAGCATCTCCCAAAAGTGTTTTCATTATTGCAGATCTCTCATTTACGGGGGGGGGGGGGGGGAACACAGTTAGAATATATGGAAATGAGAGGTTTCTGCCCTACAGCAACGAAAACCACCCTGCAGAAAACCATGAGGTTTTGGGAGGCACAGACACACACTCTATAATAGGAAAGCCATTTCGTTTCCATAAAGGAAATTCAACCATGTCATTGGGAGCTGTGCAGTGCACGGGGGAAAGGTCGCCTTTACCTTCGATGTCTTGCATATTTGCCGCTGGTGTGGCCGCTCCCGTCACAGCCCGACGTTGGGCAACTGTGGAGACACATACAATACACACATGAGCACTAAAACATATGACGCACGCACGCACGCACGCACGCACACACACACAACCACACACACGCCCTCAACGGACACCCCATAGCAACCCATAACACACGTCGGGTGGAAACCTCCTAAAACGCCTGTCAAAAACGTTTGTTTAGGCCTGTTTAACGGATCTGCTACTTTTGATGCTTCTGTACGACGCCGTAGTGTGGCCAAATATTTTACGGGGAGAAAAAAAGACGAAAAGTTAGAATATGGAGATAAGAGGTTTCTGCCCCGACGTCAACAATAAATGATGGTCTTCTGCATTATATCGTTATCGTTATACATCGTTATATACATACTGTATATACAGGAGGAGTACCATGATGTATGTATGGACTCCTTGTGCACACACCAACGCATATACTGTACAGATTCTCACACACTTGCATGCACGCGCGCACACGCGCGCGTCACATGCACGGAGCACGGCTATCTGGCACAGCGCAGGCTGTGGCCATGCAAAGTCAAGCGTGCATGCATGCACGTCCTGGAGACTATCAGCTCTCGCGGGGGGGGAGCGAGGCCATCGAGCGCCATTATCGACATTATAGACGCCTCGGCCTGGAGATAGGCTCCACATCGATCCTCTGATTAATTACTATCTGCAGGCAGGCAGCACCAGAGAGAGAGAGAGAGAGAGAGAGAGAGAGAGGGGGAGAGAGAGAGAGGGGGAGAGAGAGAGGGGAGACATAGGGGGGGAGAGAGAGAGGGGAGGGAGAGAGAGAGAGGGAGATGGAGCGAGGGAGGAGGAGAAGAATGATGTCCTGCAGGAGTTAAAGTGAGAGACAAAATTGGAGCAAGAGAGAGAGAGAGAGAGAGAGAGAGAGAGAGAGAGAGAGAGAGAGAGAGGTGAAGAGAACAAGGAAAAACACTGAGGAAGGAGAGGAGAGGAGAGGAGAGGAGAGGAGAGGAGAGGAGAGGAGAGGAGAGGAGAGGAGAGGAGAGGAGAGGAGAGGAGAGGAGAGGAGAGGAGAGGAGAGGAGAGGAGAGGAGAGGAGGAACATCATACTATCTGTGAAAATCAGCTGCGGGCAACACAGTAATCTTCCAGGTGGGATATTATTTATTGATATATAGGTGGGCAGGAACCCCTTATCTTAGCCGCAACCACCCTCTGACCACACAGTCAAGGACACATTGAAAAACACGCACGCACGCGCGCACGCACACGCACACACACACACACACACACACACACACACACACACACACACACACACACACACACACACACACACACACACACACACACACACACACACACACACATCAAAGGCAAGTAGAGGGCACTTTAGAAAACACTCACATGTACAGACTTTATGTATTTATGATATACGATACGTGAGATCAGAGGAGTCGCTTTTTCCACATGCACACAAAAAAAAAACCCCAACGACAACAAAACTCCAAAGAGAGACCTTCCGGATATATACACACAGTAAAATCCTCAGTAAATCCTAAGTCTGAGAGAGCACACATGTAACCAAATGGACCCGTCACGTCAGAGTTACAAATGGATAGCCTACCATTTAGATTGACATACTGTATCCTCACGCTGCTATACACTCACGTTCGTTTTTTTTCACTCGAGCGAACGCTAATGAATTTATAGTTGCAACGACGTGGTATCATCTTTAAACAGCTGATTCACGGCCCAAGCTACACCAGGCAATGTATTCTTGCCTAAATCCTTTTTTAAATCTTTAGATCAGATGATTTCTGCATTTATTTGGGGAGGTAAACAGCCCAGAATAAAAAAATGCTGTTCTACAAAGGAGCCGTGATGATGGGGGGGTTAGCTCTACCCAATTTTACTTATTGGTCAGCCAGAAAATGGCCTACTGGTTACACTCCCCTCTGACTGACTGGTGTGTACTGGAATTTAAATCATGCCACTCAATGTCTCTCCCAGTAGTACTCTATTCTAAATTACCCCTATCACCATCTAAATTTACCCAAAACCCAGTAGTAATTGCCACCATTAAGATTTGGTCACAGTTACGCTCCCACTTTAAATTTAAAGATGGCTCTATAAATTGTCCCATACTTGGCAATCACCTATTCCCTCCCTCTATATCAGACTTAGCTTTCAAACAGTGGAAAGATAAAGGTCTTGTCAAATTCTCAGATCTCTATGAGAGGAATATATTCAGTAGTTCATACCAAATATGATCTACCCCACAATAATCTTTTCAGATACTTTCAAATTAGAGACTTTGTTCAAAATCAATTTCCCTCCTACCCTGAGAAACCAGCGAATAAACCATGGGACAACCTTCTAATACTGCATCCTGGGAAATGGGCCATATTTCAGTGACTTATCAATCAAAGATTAAACATCCTCCCTATGGACAAGAATAGGAATAGGTGGGAGAGACACCTTTCTTGATGAATAGTGGGATGGGGCTATTGATCGAGTCAACACATCAACATCATGTGCTAGACTAGGCCTTATTCAATTCAAAGTCTTTCATAGACTTCATTACTGCAAATCTAAACTTGCCATATATCCTGGAATTGATGATAAATGTGATAGGTGTGCTCTCTCACCAGCTAATCACACACACACATGTTCTGGTCTTGTCCCAAGCTACACAATTGGACTAAAATAGTTGAGATTTTGTCTGATATATTTGAGTCGTTTGGAGCCGTCACCCCAGATAGCTATTTTTGGGGTACCATCAGATGAATGAACTTCTAACCCAGAAACAGTCTAAAATGGTGGCATTTGCCACACTGATAGCAAGACGTAGAATATTGTTGGGATGGAAATCCCCAACTCCTCCTTTTATAGCTATGTGGCTTAAGGATATTATGGGGGTTTTTTAATTGGAAAAAATAAAGTTTACAATTTTCAACAGAAAGGTTATTTTCTAGCTGGCAACCATGTATTTTGAGATTATGAGAGTACTTCCGACAGACTAATTGAGTCAAGACTCAATACTATGTGTTTGTTTTTGCTTCCTCATAATGATAGAATTGTCTATAAAGGAGTATATCATTTATAGGGGGTGATGTATGACAATATTCCGATTCAACGCAATCTTTTCTAACAACTTGTTGAGAAAATGGAGAATATGGAAAAAAAATGGTATGTTCAAACTAAACTTAAATTGTTGAAACCTGCTATCAATAAACATATATATATATATTTAAAAAAAAAAGTAAGTATATTAACGTGAGCTTGTGACTAAATAATTCCTATACGTTGGATCCATTGGAAGGTGCCGTGTCATTAGTCAGAAGGTTCATTGTTCCGAAATTACTATCCCTATCTCTAACCCTAACCTAAACCTAACCGCAAGCACGGGAGCAAACCTAAACCTAACCGCAAGCACGGGAGCAAACCTAAACCTAACCGCAAGCACGGGAGCAAACCTAAACCTAACCGCAAGCACGGGAGCAAACCTAAACCTAACCGCAAGCACGGGAGCAAACCTAAACCTAACCGCAAGCACGGGAGCAAACCTAAACCTAACCGCAAGCACGGGAGCAAACCTAAACCTAACCGCAAGCACGGGAGCAAACCTAAACCTAACCGCAAGCACGGGAGCAAACCTAAACCTAACCGCAAGCACGGGAGCAGTGCATGTTCGGGCTAACGGGACTTCGGATCTATGGGCATGCAGGTTGTTATTACGCTTTTCTGAAGTAACTGATTTGGACATGCAAGGTTTCTGCAATTGAATTGTGGTTGGACAATAAAACGGCATTCCACTCTATAGTGTTCCACAGTCCACACCCTTCCCTGACTTGAAACGAGCCACATTACCGTGAGGGCGGCCAGTGACAGAGAAAAGGGAGCGAGAGAACTCCAGAGAATATGCCTGTTGTATGAGGAACGGAACTGATAATTGGCTATCATGTTAAATATCGTCAAGTGCAACGAGACAAAAACAGAATTATTTAGCTCGTTTTCCTCGGAACACTCAAGAAGATGAGAAAACTCTCTTATTGAATATTTCATAAAGGGAAATTGTATTACAGTAACCGGAGACACACAGAGAGAGAGAGAGAGAGAGAGAGAGAGAGAGAGAGAGAGCGCGAGTGAGAGAGAGAGAGAGAGAGAGAGAGAGAGAGAAAGAAATGTATTTCGTTGAATCGTTGTGATAATTACTGTATTATTTTTTTCGTGACACTGAAGCCGTTTACAGAGAGAGCGAGAGAGAGAGAGAGAGAGGGAGAGAGAGAGGCTGGTGAATAGCAGAAGAGAGAGAAAGACGCAGGTGGCAGGTGGCATAACCAATCAACCGCCCAGCATCCGTATTGTAGGGAAAGGTTTTGCTGAAAATAGTAGATCGACAAGTTCGGTAATCGGTGATTGACTATTTTCCAGCAAAAGCTTTCCCCACAGAAAATCCACTTGTATTGAGCCCTGCATGGGGGACTCTGCTCAACCATAATGGGGTTTAAAATGGTTAAGCCTGATTTATATGTAGTCCGTGGTGGAAAAACGTACTGTGGAAAATGTGTATATACTGTAGGGCTGAATGTATGTTTTGTAATAATGAAAATCTACAGAGTAACTAAAGTTTTCAAAAAGATTTAGTGGAGTAATACAATATTTGCCTCTGAAAGTACTGTACATTGGAAATAATGTACAAATACCTCAACATTCTACATAAGTAGTACAGTACTTAAATAAATGTAGGCTACACTTTCCACCACTGCTGTAAATGACAGATATACTGTACAAGTTCACAACACGCAACATTTGTGAGCAACATCTTCTGACAGAGCACAACACCAACATGCAACCAGGTATAACTGACAATACGTTTTTAACAGCGGCCGACAGTCTGGTGGATTTTCCGGAAGTGCTTTATTTGTCTATGTGTGGCAGTGGTTCCCAAAGTGGGGTCCGGGGACCCCCAGGGGTCCTTGAGGGAGTTCCAGGGGGTCCCCAGCTAAATGATAGTTAGGAACCAAATGGACCCTTATGGGTCTGTAACTCTGAGAGTGTACAAATGGAACAAAATGGACCCGGGACACGGGTCCATTTGGTTTCATTTGTACACTCTCAGAGTAAAATTGATTTCACAACATAAATTGGGGGTCCCAGAGATAGAAATGCCATTAAGGTTAGGCTACCCTTTGTTTACCCTCTATATACGGAACAAAACGAATGACAAATGAATGACGATTGACAGCAGGAACGCCCAATAGGAGATTTGTATCGCCCAGAGTCGCCGATGTTCGCCCACTGTCAAGGCAGCGTGTTAGGGAGTCCATTCTCTGGAGAGCTTCCATTAGACTGCAGCCAATTGTTGATTCTATATGCGTGTGAGTCAATATCTGCGCGCGCGTGTGCGTGTGTGTGTGTGCGTGCGTGTGTGTGTGTGTGCCCCTGCGTGATCTCACTGACCTGAAGAGTTCTGTTAACGCCGGGTCCACAGGCACTGTGTGTGTGAGAGAGAGAGAGAGAGAGAGAGAGAGAGAGAGTATACCATTAGAGCTCACAGCATGTGACACGTCCTTGTACGGCTGGTGAAAACAACATCGTCATATTGAACCCTGTTTGTTTTGACATGCAAATATAGGCTATGTGTATGGTAGAAGAGAGAGAGAGCTAGAGAGCTAGAGAGAGAGAGAGAGAGGGTGGTCAAGAGTAGAGTGAAAAAAGTCAATTGAACTGTGACGGTCTGGGATTTGTGCAGCGGTGTGTGTGTGTGTGTGTGTGTGTGTGTGTGTGTGTGTGCGTGCGCACCTGCACAAGCATAGGTGTACACACATACGCACTCATATGCGTGCGTGTCTGTCCGCGTGTGCGTGCGTGCGTGTGTCGAGGGAGGGAAGGTCACCCTGAACAGCGGCAACTGTGATTGGAAGCGTGCATGCACGAGAGTGTGTGTGTGTGTGTGTGTGCGTGCGTGTGCGTGTGAGCAGATACCTTTTGAGCGTGTGCGATGGCGCTTCTCGTCCGCATCCACCTCCATCTGCAGAGGAGAGACAAACACACAACCTAAATAAACCCCAGTGCATCGTGGGTTAAAGCTTTGGCGGAAAATAGCCGATCTACAAGCTTACTAAATGTCAGAGCTGAAATCGACATGTGAATATGAAATAAATGCTTAAACATGTAGGTGTAGACCACAGAAGTGAACCTTTCAAGTCCGTTTTCTCAACTTGCTGTTTTCTGCAAGACATGAAATACTCTATATAAGCCATATCTCCAAAACTGGTGGGTCAAACTGAACAACCAATATGTCAATTTGAAGCTATGATTCACTGCTTTCACATGACAAGACAAAATTAAAATGAAAAAGATTTCAATGACCGATAGCCTCACACAAACGCACGCACGCACAAATGCACGCAAGTAGTCTCTACAATGTATGTCTGATTTCTATACGCCCCCCCTCGGTACACTCCTTTCCTTGCCAAATATGTATTTTACACTCGAGAAATGCCAGGGAAAATACACAAATCCAATCTCCACGTTCTCCATGTTGTACACAAATCATTAGCATGATTTATTCACCGTGTAAACACACCACCTCAACATGTGCGTACGTGCGTGCGTGCGTGCATACGTTCTAAAAGGACTACTTGATTAGTAAAAAAAAAACAAGAAAAAGATAAGAATTAAAAGCAATAAAGCAGTACTGTACATGTGACAAGTTAAAATCAAGTCAGCTTGGAAAGGCTAGTCTAAACAGGTGGGTTTTCAGTGCGGTTTAGAGGGTAGGGTTATATATACACAGTATCCTTCTACCCTAATGGAAAGGGGGTACACAAGCACATGGCTGTGGCACTGGCACACACACACACACACACACACACACACACACACACACACACACACACACACACAGTATATGTATATACGGGGTGTGTGTGTGTGTGTGTGTGTGTGTGTGTGTGTGTGTGTGTGTGGGTGTGTATATATAGCTGCGCCACTCCAATCTCCTCGCATTGGCAGAGTAAGCACGGTTGCGCTCCATGTATGTCAGAGCCTGCATGCACACATCCCACTTACAGATAGCAGGTCTAAAGCCTGGCTGGCTGGCTGCTAGCGTCATGAATTCTTCACCAGTCTGAACGACACGATCCATGTTACTTCCACGTGTCCCTAAATATTCATGCCTAGCCTCGTTTGGACAGAGGGACGGGCAGGAACCCCCCCCCTCCCCGCTGCCTTGTTTGGATGTCTCTTTTTATTAAACATGATTTATTAACGCCACACTTACTGTAGTGTAGGGGCCCTCAGCTCTAATGGTGTGTTTCTTTATGAACGTCCATAAATGTTTCAACGGGGAGAAAAATAAAATGATGAAAGGCAACGATACCTTGTAAATCTTATTAGCGCAGCCGAGAAGGAGCGACCCATGGTGTGTGTTTTATTTTTTGGGAAGGGAGCAGGACCGCTTCCGTGGGCACGCGCACGCATGTGCGTGTGTGTGTGTGTGCGTGTGTGCGTGTGTGTGTGTGTGTGTGTGTGTGAGAGAGGATGGATGTGAAGGAGAGGAGGAGGAGGTTGTTATTTTCTCCTGTCAAGCATAGCTGTGGTTTCCATGGCAAAAGCGAGGAAATCCTTCCTTTTGAAAATGGAACATGTGAGAGCAACATCTTATCAATGCATCCCTCCCGTCTCTCACCTTCGGTGGCCATACCTCATTCACACAGAGATTGTATTGCAGGACAGTGGATCTCAAACGTTGTCATGCCAAGGACCCCCAAAATGTTATGTATAAAAACAAATGTTGCTATAGACTTTAGTTCCGACACTACTATTGGTCCGACAGTCATTAGACCGACAACCTACCTCAAACCCTAACCTAACCTAACCATAACCAACCTATACCTCAAACCCTAACCTAACCTAACCATAACCAACCTATACCTCAAACCCTAACCTAACCTAACCATAACCAACCTATACCTCAAACCCTAACCTAACCATAACTGCAAGCACGGGAGCAGCGCATGTTCGACCGCCGTTCCCGCATGCCGGATCCACCGGCACTACGTGACATGATGTGCGCTTGCTATTATTTGCAATTTCTTGAATAGCCAAAGTGTAAAATACAGTTAAAAGTGGTTAATGTGATTGTGAGGCTGGGGGACTCCCTGGAACCACCCCAAGTGTCCCTGGGGGTCCCCGGACCCCACTTGGGGAATGATGAGGAACTCCAACGTGTTCCTCATCATGACCCAAATGTACAACAGAATGAACCACTTATAGGCCCTATTTGAAGCCGCCTGTGACAACATGACATCAGACCAGAACAAACCGTGTAGGCATGAGTCGTATCGGCCGTGCGACCGAGGTGTGAGCGCCTCGTAGCGGATCAATCTCAAACCTCACAACACATTGATCGTATACAGTGAAAATAGACGATCAGTGTGTTGTGAGCTTGTAGATCGTCTATTTTCACTACAGTAGCCTATTTAGAAATAGAACATAATAGAAATAGAATTAAAGGGACATTTCACCACTGGAAGAAACTGCACTCACTCAATGTTAATAGTATTTTTTTGTAGATAACAGTAGCACAATTTGAAATTTGCACATTTTCATGACAGGTTTTTGGTCATGAACTATAAATGATACTATAAAATATCTTAAAAGATACATGTCAAACAGATAATAGCTTCCCAATGCATCGTTTGGGAGGCACAGTTACAGAGTCTCTGAGGCGTTTGGAAGGTTGTGGAAGAGTTGTCTGTTTGGCTGCGGACCCCCATCTGAATATGCTTTGTGCCAGAGACTCCCATGCAACATTTGTGTTGCTAAAAATGTTCAAGAACTTTTTTATCAGCTTATGTAGATCAGCTTTTTCAAATATCTAATGTAGAGTATAGGGTTCATATCAGTTAACCCATTTTGGGCGGGAACCCGTTTTGGTGTTTGGTGCTTTAGAAAAATAGCAGATCTACAAGCTCATAGCGCGCCACCGAGTGGCGCGCTATGAGCTTGTAGATCTGCTATGTTTGAAAAATCGAAGAACGACTGACATAGAAACATGGCGTTTTCAGGAAACTGTCGGGATGTAGAAGACATTTTTGGAATCTGATCTCAGGTCAGAATGGGTTGAATCGACGCTATAGCCTCAAGGACCCCTGGGGGTGCCCGGACCGCACTTTGAGAGCCACTGAGACGGACAGAACAAGCTGCTAATACAGCTGTGGTTTGGATCCCATCAGCATCCAAACCCTTAACACTTCACTTTTTCATCATGAAAAATGATGCTCAGTGGCGGACAGGAAATGGGCGTCACCCTTCTGGGTCCACTTTTACAGTCCCGGGGTGATTTTATTGTGAAACAAATGGTGATCCGATTGTAGTGTCCTGGCGTAAAGCGGACTAAAAAGTACTTTCAGACGGGCATCGATTAACCTGTCATAGGTCTGCTCAAGAGGGGCGCGACAACGCAAGCATAGAAACAAGCTAAACCGATTGGGCGTGACACGTAACGAGGACGCGCACGACAATTTCACGGGACCACACCCACGTAAATATGCTTGCGTTGTAGAAAGAAACACAGGTCTCATTGAGGATGAATTACTAGGCACGTTAATCGCTGCTCATCCGGAAGGACCTTTAAGCAGCAGCAGCAGGCAGTGTTGCCAAGTCTGCTTAATATTATAAGTGACTTTGGGCTTGTTTTTCTGTAAAGTAATTAGACCCTCCAGAAAAACCCGGGCAAAACGCCTTGATTATGCGGCTTAAAATCCTTGATTACGCGGGCTGCAATGATGAAATATGCAGGTGTTTATGTGATGTTATATGCAGTGAAATATGCAGACATTTTCTTTCTTTGCTGTTGTATAGTTGTTTATTTGAGCTTGCTTCAGTTTACCCACTTTAACCCTACAGTATATACACATCGGACATTTTCCGAAAAGATCTTGAAAAACCAAGGTAAAAATCTTGTATGGCACATGAAAGTGTTTTTCCTAGAGCTAGAGAACCACTACTCTAAAACAACAATGTCTCTCTCTCTTTCTCTCTCTTTCTCTCTCTCTCTCTCTGCCCACCCCCCTTTAATTTCTCTAATTTATGGAAATAACAGACCTACAAGCTCACAACTCATTGAGTGAGTCACATGTTGTGAGCTTGTAGGTCCGCTATTATCTACGTGTGACACTGTCGTGCGACGAAGTATGAATCAGGCTCCTGTCTGTCTGTCTCTCTCTCTCTCTCTTCCTCTCTCTCTCTCTCTCTCTCTCTCTCTCTTCCTCTCTCTCTCTCTCTCTCTCTCTCTCTCTCACCTCCCCATGGGAACGTGCGGCGGCTGTAATGAAGGCTAGCCAGCTTAGGGAGGATTATGCGGAGGGAGGCCCCTCCCTCTCTGTGTGTGTGCGTCTCAATTAGACAGCAGATCAATGACACCAGGCAGGGGCCTCCAGTCCATGTGAACACTACTGCTACTGGGAGCACCTGTGACTTAATGACTGGCTGGCTGGCTGGCTGGCTGACTGACTGACTGACTGACTGACTGGCTGACTGACTGACTGACTGACTGACTGACTGGCTGGCTGGCTGGCTGGCTGGCTGGCTGACTGACTGGCTGGCTGACTGACTGGCTGGCTGGCTGGCTGACCTGGTATTCCGATTTTTGGCATGCCATTATCGCAAACATTTAAAACTAAAAAAACAAATAAATTCATTAAAAAAAAATCAAAAATGTTGAAAGTTGATGTGTGCTATTTGACATTGACGACAACACTGCATTGTCCTTTGTTCCAGTGATTCTAATGCTGTATCATGTCTAGCACCCCCAAAATCATGGCCACGGACCCCCATATAAAGAGATGGGGGTCACGTTGTGAGCTTGTAGATCAGCTATTTTCAAATAGCCTGTATATTGGTTTAAAGTGCGCATGTGGCCCAGTCGCTTCTTCTGGGCTTGTTTTCATAGACCTGGTGATCTCTCTTGCAAAATCTGTCCAGTGTGCTTTCCTAAACTGACGCCGCTACAAAAACAGGCCGTTTTATTAGATCTTATAGGCTGATATAATTGTCTGACGACATTATTACTCTATGAACCACAACAGCATGGCAAGGCGGTTTGTCGGAATGAAGACCGAAGCACAGCAGAAAATCTTGTGCCCAACCTCTTTGGAAAAGTACTTCACCTCCACATATCACAATAGGCTGAATAACCTCCCCCATACACTCAAATCCTGAGCGAGGGTCCATTTGGGTTCCATTGTGTGTCTGTACACTCTCAGTGTTAAAATAACACTCCAAACATGTACTGTGTAGCCTTTGCATTAGCCTGTTCAAAGCCACTTGCGAGCAAAAAGATGATTTTCTGAAAACCCCCCTATTGTGTGCAGCACAGTCTCATTTCCCACATTGACGTCAAACCTCCCAGGCAGAAAATCTCCCATGATCTCCAATACAGTATATGGCCTCTGGTCGGGGTGGAAGCCTCGTATGTCCAAAACCCTTTCATTTGGCCTCTGGTCGGGGTGGAAGCCTCGTATGTCCATGATCTCCAATACAGTATATGGTCTCTGGTCGGGGTGGAAGCCTCGTATGTCCAAAACCCTTTCATTTCAGGATTCAAATTCAAAAGCATGAAACGCAGCAGATCAACAAAAGCTCAAAACACGTCGCTTCGCGCCACGCTTTTTTCGAGCTTGCGGATCTGCTCTATACTTTTGATGATTTTGTGCAATGCTGTATAGTGTGATCAAGTAGGGAGTTAATTCACGGGGTGCAGGAGGGGGGGAAAAAGCGAAAAAATATGGAGATATGAGGTTTCTTACCCGACAGCGACGATATGAATCCAGGCTTTTAATTGGTGCAGCACATAATGTGCCACGCGGTATACGTCTCAGCGGTGGAGAATTCTGATTCTCCTTTCAAGCCGCCGCGCAAAGTCTGAGATGAAAGGACGGCGCGAGGACAGCAACAAGGCATGAGGCTGCATCCCGATTCAAACACATGTGGGATCTAAGAATACACAAACACGCGCGTCTCAACAACTAAACACTCGCGGATGGCTGTTGTCCTTTTGAAAGCATGCAGGATGTTGTTGGGGGGGGGGGAGGCATTTTATTAACCACGTAATACTTATATACTAGAGGCAGTATATATTTTTTGTTGTCGAAAAGTTTAGAAAATGTACAGTGCAGTCGGTAATACAGAGATAACGTGTAAACTCCTTTCTTATTATTAGTCTTCATAACCATACTGTATATAGCATGGGTTGTCAACAGGGGGTCTGGGACCCCTATAGGGAGCCCACAGAGTTACGCCACCAAATCTTTTTGTACATGAAATAATTACTCATCTACTGCCAAGGACGACTTTTACAGCTTTTTGGGGGTTTTTATTGATTAAGTTAGATCGCACTCTTCACCACCGTATGAATAGCCCTCGGTTGCTAGGCGATCAATAAACAGGAAATTAACAAAACATTTTGTAAACAATTATTTTTTAAATCTACTTATCAAGGATGTCTTTTCCCAGGTTGCGCTTTTGATCCAAAAGCTTCGGGTGAATTAAAATATGAACGCTGGGACACATCACACAGCCCTTCTTACTTCCAGTTCACGGCCCGGGAGTTTTTGGTCTTCAAAAAATAAGAGCTCCGATAAGACGTGGCACCCATTCTGAGGGTATAACGTCAGCTTGTAGATCTGCTATTTTCGGCATAGAGATTTGGTGCAGAGGGAAAACGCTGAAGACCCCTGCTATATAGGACACCATCCGTCACACCAGCGGACGGAAACAAACAGTACGTACAAGGATGAGAAACGGTGCTTTCTAACTGTGTGTGTGTGTGTGTGTGTGTGTGTGTGGCGGGGGGGGGATTTGAATATTAAGGTGAAGGAAACTGGGAAACAGGGATTATTGTAATGTGCGATGAGAGACACGGTGCAAGTATTAAGTGTGTGTGTGAGGGTGGGTGTGTATGTTTATCGCTTCGGTGCTGGGGCTGTGTGTGTGTGCGTGCCCCCGTTTGTGTGTGTGTGTGTGTGTGTGTGTGTGTGTGTGTGTGTGTGTGCGTGCGTGCACGGTGGGGGTGCAGACATCTGTCACAACAATTCACGTCGTTATCAGTATTCCTTTGTTTCACCTTGAAGTTTTGGGAGAACGGGTCTCAAGCATATGGTACCTTACCCCCCCCCCCACACACACACACACACACACACACACACACACACACACACATACACAAACATTGATATTCTTTCTGTGCACTTCTGTAGTGCCTCTGTAAAAAAAAATAGAAAAACTGCACTTATGGAATTTAACTGCAAATAGATATTTATGCCATGGATCACCCGGAGACAGTACACATGCATGCCAGCTCCGACGCTAAGTGCACCTGAATCTGTGCAAAAGTGGGGTGTATCTGTGTGGGTGCATGAGAGAGAGAGAGAGAGAGAGAGAGAGAGAGAGAGAGAGAGAGAGAGAGAGAGAGAGAGAGAGAGAGTGTGTTGGTGTGTGTGTGCATGCGCATGTGCGTGCGTGAATGTTTCAAGGATAGAGAGAGAGAAAGGAGAGACAAAGAGAGAGGAAGAAGAAGGAGAAAAGTTAGGATGAGTAAGAGAGAGAGAGAGAGAGAGAGAGAGAGAGAGAGAGAGAGAGAGAGAGAGAGAGAGAGAGAGTGAGCATTGTGGTGAGAGGTACTCTCAGTACAGCTATAGCTAAGAGAAAGGTATGGAAAATGGTGTGAAAAAGTGTGTGTGTGTGTGTCTGTCTGTGTGTGTGTGTGTGTGTGTGTGTGTGTGTGTGTGTGTGTGTGTGTGTGTGTGTGTGTGTGTGTGTGTGTGTGTGTGGGGGGGGGGGGGGTTTGGGGGTTGATATCGTAACAGCTGTGTCTAAAACGATTAGAGCGTGGAGGAAAAAAGGGCTGTGATGTGAATACAATGCAACCATTTATCAGCTGGCGTGAGCATGCAGGAACACACGCGGCTCCCTCGCCATATTTGGAAGCAGAAAGAGCAAGCATGCATCTATATACAGTACTCGTACGCAGGTTAACCCCAATTGAGAATAGCAGACTTGCAAGCTCACAACACGTCGCGGGTGCGCCGCGTTGTGAGCTTGTAGGTTGGATGTTTTCTCGCCACGCGACACCATCGTGCGATGAAGCATACACACAGTTACCGTGTGTATGGCCAAATACACTGCCATATCCATAACTTATTTCACTTTCAAACATGTTTCTAACTTCAAACTCCATTTTAACCGTGAACCGTGAATTATTAAAAACACCACACCAGACCACACTAGTGACTGATATTTTCTTTCTAATTGGCCGTGTTTTTTTCTTTAACTTATTTTGTTTTATATATATAGGTAATCTTTTATTCCACGATTTTGTAACCCATTTCTTCACCCAGTGTCAATTATCTAATGTAATCCTGGGCTCTACACTCCCTCTGCCAACCCGGGGAGAGCAACGGACTGACCTCATACTTATTTTTCTTTAACTTTTTTTATATGTTTTTATATATTGTATATATATATATATATACACAGCGATGACAGCCTGTGTCAAGCAATGGTGGCTTTGGATTTCATCCGTGGTAAAGAGTCAGGATGTGAAAAGATGAAATGTTCAAGACCACTGGGGTGTGAACAGGCTCCCCATGAACTGTGATAGCCATCTCTACAAAATAATGCAATGGTAAAGTAAGAAAGAAAAAAATAAGCGTCTATATTAATTTGGTGTTAAAATCATGATTTCATTGTCTCTCTAGCAAACGATATTATCAAGTGAAAAGCAAGCGTTGGCTGGCGACGGGCGCACGGAGCGCATGGACGCATTCAGACACAAGAGCACTCAACGTTTAACTAAAGGCCTATTCATAGTCTGGATTTTCGGTGGTAAGGTGACCACCGCTCCGGTGGTGAGCTGACCACCGGAGCTGAAATAACGTTGAGCGGTGGTGATTAAAAACAGAGAGAAGGGCTGGAGCGGTGGCGGTGGTTTGCTCTTCACCGCGGCTCGTGACGTCATGTTGTAGTTCGGTGGTCACCCCACCACCGTAAATCCAGACTATGTATGAGCCTTAAGCCAGAGCCCAAAGCCAAGATGAAATAGTATATGCACACTTGTATTCTCATTCTATATTTGTTCAATCTATCCGTGACTGAAATGTATGAAATATACTGATGTGTGTATGTCCACTTGTTGTGCTGAGACAGAAAGGAGGAGTTGCTTTAACAATAGGCAACTGAGAATGTGAATATGCGTTGGTTTGTCAAGAGATAGACTATCACAGGTGTGTTTTGGACAGTCACATAATTAGACAGATACATGCAGTGATTGCGACGGCCATGCACATGGACGTCATTCCTTTCAATGTGAGCCTTTCTTTATCTTTTGGTCTCACCACTCACAACGCACAGAAAATAGTACTGCGTCTTGTGCTGATCTTAACCCATTTTGACCTGGGAACGATTCTACAGATGTCTTCTAAATCCTGACAGTTTTCTTGAAAAACCCATATTTCTATGTCAGCGGTTGACGTTCGCTGTGAAAGAATATATTCAAACATTTGGGCCGCATTTCCACGATTCTTCAACAATAGCAGACCTACAAGCTCGTAGCGCGCCACTCGGTGGCGCGCTATGAGCTTGTAGATCTGCTATTTTTCAATAGCTAAAGCATAACATAATGCTAACACCAAAAGGGGTTCCCGCCCCAAAATGGGTTAAGTAACAGGACTTGAAAAGACCATCAGCGGAAGTTGCAGGATTTTAGCGGAAGTATTGCCCAGGGAAATGACGTCGTTGATGCTTTGCAAAATCAGTTTACATTCTCCACGAATGAAACAAGTGTTTGGTGAGTGGTCGGGAAAATATCGTATCCGGGGGGGAAATACATCTGACGGACGTTCCGGAGGATACGTCCGCCGATAGCTTCTGTGCCTTACGTTGTGACCGAGCTAGCAATGTGAATACTAGCAATGCGAGACTTTGGAACAGATTGGTCATGTGTGAGAAGATGTGTGTGTACAGTACGTGGCGTTACCTGAAATGGTTTGGGGTTGAGACAGCTCTTTGGTCCAGACCTCTGCTTCCTCCGTAGGCCTACTGACGTTCCACTGGAGAGAGGCGTCTCACCACGTCTCCTCCAAACTCATGTTCTGCACAACAGAGAGAAGAGCAGGAAGAATTTAAGCACACGACTATTAGCCCAGGGTTTTTCAAAGTGGGTGCCACGACGCGAGTCCAGGGTTGCTGCAGAATACTTTGGTATACTATTATATGAGAGTTACCAATATCTCTTTGCAGTTTAACCACAGCCCCCTGTAGTTTGTAAAACGGAAGTCAGCTGCACTGTACTTGTTCACCAAAATCCCAACGCATCCCAACGTGCGTTGTAGGCTTGTAGATCTGCTAATTTTTCCCACTGAAAATGAATTTTTCAGAACCCTGAAAATTGGTTCGGAACTGGAACCAAAACATGGCCACCGGTTCATGAAAGCACCAATACGTTTCCAAGAATCTAGAACGGAACCAGTTCTATAGAAACCAAAGTGATTTTGGTGGAAAGGGTTCCCCATGAATAGGGATGGTTAGACGTTGAGCATGAAGTTATTTTCAATCTGTCCTGTAATGGAAACTGATATTGATACTGATACTGTACGTTTGCCTCCAGACATACACAGTATAGGCTACTGGATCTCAGGGGGAAAGATTGACACATTATTTCCGTGCCGTACTATGACATGAATGTAAAGGTGCTATAAGGTAGCAATATATTGTGTGCATAAAAGGTTATTTACTGGGGTGCCCTGGGCCAGAAAGGTTTGAGAACCCCTGCATTAAGTGCTTAGTCCAGTGGTTTTCAACCCTTTTCATATCAAGGTCTATTATTTGTTCATACCATTTGATGAGATTTAGGTTCTCAAGAGAATATTTAGTTAATGTTGGATATATGATTTTGTCCACAATCCCAATGCTGTATTGGTGGTACCATGCATAGGAGAGATGACGGGCAAACGTTGAACAAAATAACAATTCTTCTAGATTCTCTAATTGTGTAAAATGTTGACCGGTGTCCCAATCCAGTCTACATTGGTGCTCTTCTTTCCCCCCCTTTTATATAATTAAACCTGACCCATCGACAGCTGGGTCAATTATTTAGTATGAAGGTGCATAAACAATTGTTTTATTGTATTGTAATTGTTTTCACCTCGCCAAATCTGATGAGCTGTTACCCACCCCTAACCTGACTCTGCCAGATGGGGGCGGTATTGAGTAACCATGTTCACCAATACAGCGTCCATCTGAGATCTCTCAGGGAGTTGAGCTATAACACCGAGCCGCGCTCCGGTTCGAACCAATCAGCGTGAACTAAGGGCGGGATATGTGACGGACGAGAAATATGTCTATGGCTTTCCTCCTACGTCACGTAGACACGTCAATATGATTGGTTGTGTTTGCACGCCCACACAGTGATAGACAGACGGTCCCATCCAATCATCGACCAAGTATCTTGAAAAAAAGGAACAGCCCCGTCATCAAATTGCCTCCCGAGATCCCAGATCCCAATAAGCTGTGAAACAATTGTGTGTAGCAAGCTTCTTGGATCTGGCAGCGTCAGGTTAACCCACCCTCTGCTCTGCACCAAATCTCTTCGCTGAGAATAGCCAATCTCTACAAGCTCTCAACACATTGCCGCATGGCGTTTTGTCAGCTTATAGCCATTATCACCGAATGCTAGCCCGTTTTCCCGGCACATTGGCCTATAGACAGTAGGCCTACAGTATGACAAAACGCATAGGGACGCTTATAACAGTGGTTCTCAAAGTGGGCTCCAGAGACTCAGGGTTCTTTGGGGTGGATTCTAAATCGACCCTTAACAAATCTGTAAGGGCAGTAGTTTTTTTTTCAGACGGTATGCTATACATATTCCAATACTCGCCGCTATGCTCGCGTGTGGTCAATGGATGAAATAATTTAGCCTGGTGAAACCACTCCCCCTGCTGGACAAGATCTGCATTCTGCCAGCAGGGAGAGTATGGGAACTCTCAGGCAGAGATGATGTACTCCGGTCCAATTCTGTCCGGAAGCGATATGTGGCTGTATGCGGCCGCTAGAGGCGGGATCAGCGCGAGACTCAGGACATATTGAAGCGCTGCCACAGCGCAAATGTAAACACAACCTAACAAAGACTACAACTCGAAATTATTATGGAGATATAAAAATGTTCGTCCCGCTGCGTCCGGGTTCATCATTTCTGCTTGAGAGATCCCAGATTGCAGGCAGGAGGAGGGAGCTGGTGAACTCAATACTGCCACCATCTGGCGGAGTCAGGTTAGAAATAATTAGCAGACGGTATACATTTGTATTTATTTCCTCCCAAAACATTTTGGCACGGCATACTACTATACGTATATATATATATATATATATATAGTGTATAACGGTAAACTACACCACTGTGTGAGGGTTGTAAGGGTCAACCAAATGGAGCCCAAACATGTATACTGTCAGAGTAAAGTGGGGGTCTGTGAAATGTAAACGTTTGAGAACCACCTGCTTAAATCCCACATCCACACACAACAGAACCAGAACCCTGACGCGAGGATTTGAAAATCCCTCGGTTCCCTCCTTGGATTCCAGACTCATGAATAGTCATACAGCGTAATCTATGCGGCAGGCAGGCAGGCAGGCAGGCAGGCAGGCAGGCAGGCAGGCAGGCAGGCAGACGCGGCGCCAGCGCTAGCTGCTCCTCCGCCATAAGGACGGCTGCCTGCCTGCGTGGCGTTTTGACGAAGGCTTGGCAACGCAGGGTAATTAGCCAGATCTATCATCTTCTTGCAGGAAGTGAGAACAAATATGGCTAACGATCCGTGTCTGCCTCCATGATTCCCCACCTCCCCGACGCTCTCTCTCCCTCTCTCTCTCTCTTCTATCTCTCCCCGAATCACTTCCTCTCTCTCTCTGTTCGCTACATGTTCCACCCTGGAAAATAAAACCACCGGCAATTAAAAGGACTCAGTCGGCGAGGCGCGGATAAAAAAAAGAGATATGTTGTGATTTTGTGAACGAGAGAGAGGGGACAATAGATGCAAAAAGAGAGAGATGTTCTGGTTGAATGGCAATATAGCTGAAACATGCCAGTACGCTTTTGTGTTTGCTTTTGTCTCTGCCTGCCCCTCTCTCTCTCTCCCTCTCTCTCTCTCTCTCTCTCTGCTGCTAATTGAAGGAGTCTGTGGGAGGGAAACAGATGAGGTGTTGCGCATCGGTGGAGGGTGTCGGTGGAGAATGAAGCCCCCCCATTGGGAGCACTCCAGAAGTCCACATGCACACGCGCACACACACACACACACACACACACACACACACACACACACACACACACACACACACACACACACACACACACACACACACACACACACACACACACACACACACACACACACACAAACGTCATTCACAGTTCAACTGTAAAGCTGCTTATATCTAAACAATAGCAGACGTCCTGTAAACCACTCCGCGAGGATCGTCTGCGTTAATGTATTCATGTGCAACCTCAGTATGTAAATGTGTGAGCCAAACGGAGCCCGATAATAGAAGGTTACCATTTTGCAAGCAGTTTTTAGGGTGCAAACAGAGTAACTGCAGGCATGTTCAGAGGGAGCGCTGTGTGTGATGTGGAAAGCTTCGCCTCGCGACGACCAAGATGCGTGCGTAAGCTGAATGTGCTTTTGAACCAGTAGGGGGTCTCGTTACCCCCTCTTGTACCCCCCCCCCCCCCCAACGCACGCACGCATGGCTCGCTTTCTTTCCCTCTCATTTTCCGTCTGTTTCTCTCCATCTCTTTGTAGTGTGAATAATAAGCACGCACACATGCAGTCAGTGTGCGTCTCTGTTGTTGAAGGGTGGGGGGGGGGGGGGGGGGGCAGAGCAATTTTTTTGTTTTTACAGATAAAAGGTCTTTTACTATAAACCAGTGGGTTTCAAGTGGCTCAACCTGTGGGCTATATGGGTCGCCAATTAACTGGCAACCCACTGAAGATTGTAATGATGCCATGCAGGTGCCCGGGAACGCTCGATGCAAATTGGGAATGACGGAAATAGGGAATGCATGCCGCACCCTGTCTGTCTGTCCCTTTTATTCCCATGGGGAAAAGTCCACGCTATCCACATGGAATGTGTGGAGGATGTCTGAAGAGTGCAAAAATTGACTGTGAAGAGTGGCCTGACCAACTAATCAAACAACAGGTATGGGGAATTTGCCAAATCAAGCTTAGGCTGGTTGCCATGGCAATCAATTGGCTCATTCATTGGGCCGTGGCCAGAGGCTTTTTTTTTTTGGCAGTTCTGGACGAGCGCCCATCCCACTGACTCCACGCCGTGCACTCAACTCCCTCTGGTCGTCAATAGCCCAGTCTGAGGTCGGTTCTCCAGGGACGTGAATTGGAATACTGATTGTATACTTTTGATTCAAGTAAGTTAATGTAACGCTCGGGACCAAGAGCGTCTGCTAAATGTCTCAGTTGTAAATTGTAAGTATAGGAAGTCAAACATGCTCTGAAAATGGCATGGCAGCCATATGGGTAGGTCATGATTTTCAAGTGGGCTGAAAAAATCTACAAGCTCATAACGCGTTTGTGTGCTTGTAGATCTGCTATCTTTGACAATTAAATGTTCTTTTTTAATTATCTCCCAGCCTCTTTTCTCCCCATGGATAAAAGTAATTTTTGGTCCCATAGGCTATCGTAATTACATGAGAGCACATTTGACTTATTCTTTTTACATTAAGGGCTCTGATTGGCTGGAGAATGACTGACAGGAAAGCCCCCCCCCCCCCCCCTCCCTTGACAAACTGTGGCCGAATGCCCCTCATGGGGCCGTTGCTCTGTTGACAGCTGGCACTAACTCTTTGCATATGGGGGTCCACGGCCAGATACATATCAGTTTGGAGGTCCTTGGCACGCAAACGTTAGATAACCGCTGGGATTACTGACCCTTCCATAACCTGAAACTTTCTGTGACAGTTTGACTATTTATCCATTTAGCTGACATTTCCATTATTACCATAACCACCCCTGAAAGCTAGCCTATACATCATAGAAAAAATAAGTGAAAATAGCCGATCTGCAAGCTCACAACACGGCGCATCACAGGAAAATACAAGTTCTGAGATATGGATTTCCCAAGAACTGCAGGGTTAGTACTACGTCCTGAACAGAACCTAAAAAATAATGTTTCGTGTACATGCTTGCAGTGCTAATTGTAACAGGTGTGTAAGAAGCCACAGAGTGAGGAATTGAAGCTGCGTGTAGATGAAAGATTTGACTACCAATTCATTCAATATTCGATATTATGTCCTGTTACTTTTCCGGATTCTAATTCAAAAACGGCAAAGATTCTGTGTGGAGTTTGCATGTTCTCCCCGTGTCCCCTAGGGTAGGTACCCTCACAAAAAAAGATTAATTTTCTGTTTTCTGCTAGTGCAGACATCTAAAACAAGACATGGATTCTAATAACGGCTTGGCTTCCTCCCTGTGCGAGCGATTGAAATGGCTTTCAGACAATTTTAATCCCCTATATTAGTCCACATCTTAACATGTCAGTTGAAAACATGTCTTCGTGTCTTACTGCAGTGGGAGAATTGCAACATTGCTTCATCCTTTCAACATTGGGCTACAACCATTTTACAACTCTTTTCACGTCAAAGTCCATTATTTTATTGGCATTTGAGCCTCCTAGACACAAAACTTATATAGAATAGAATATATTGTTGTACCATCCATAGGAGACAACAAGCACAAACGTTGATCAAAATAACAATTCTTCTACATTCTCTAATTGTGTAGACTTTTTGTAAATGAAGTAATACCAGATGTTTAACAATAATTTAACTCTTGAGAGCGTGAAATGAAACTGCATGTGGCAGTGAGAGCAGAGCTGCGATTGGTGCTCTGTGCAGGTGACAAGTGTCAGCTGCGTTGCGATTGTGATTGGTGCTGTGTGGTATGTGACAGCGTGAGCTGAGCGGTGTGATTGGTGCTGTATTGTGGGAGAGAGAGGTGCAGACCAAACCCTGTTATCAGTGGCTCTCAAACATTTTCTTGCCAGGGACACCATATGTATTTGGCCACGGATCCGTCTGAAAATATTTAGTGCCAGGGACACTTTTTTAAATAGCCCAGCTGCAGCACAAGCTGTTGTGTTTTCTAATAGGCGACGTATAGGGTTCAAGTGGTGGAACTGATTTTGATGCTATAAACAAATGTGTCTTGGGACCCCCTGTAACCTCCCTGCATGGTGGGACCCCCTGGAACCTCCCTGCATGGTGGGACACCCTGGAACCCCCCTGCATGGTGGGACACCCTGGAACCCCCCTGCATGGTGGGACCCCCTGGAACCTCCCTGCATGGTGGGACCCCCTGGAACCCCCCTGCATGGTGGGACCCCCTGGAACCCCCCTGCATGGTGGGACCCCCTGGAACCCCCCCCAAAACCACACTTTGAGAACCACATGGTATAGATAGTTGGCCCCTTCAGCGTCATGCCCGTACAAAGACACACAGATAACAATCCAATACACACAGATGTAATTAAGGCACGCACACACGCACGCACACACACGTTGAGCTAATTCTGTTGTCTGATGAAGATTTTCTCCTGGGTGTGTGCGTGACAGTGCGTCTATATGTGTCAAAATACGGAAACACTTCATTGGCAAGTAGGAGGTACTGTACATACTGGCATGGGTGGGTGTGTGTGTGTGTGTGTGTGTGTGTGTGTGTCTGTGTGAGTGTGTGTGTGTGTGTGTGTGTGTGTGTGTGCACGGATAGATATGGTGTGTGCACATGTGCTTCTGCGTGACAGAAAAATAAGGTGACAGAATTGAATGTGTGACACAGAGCGTGAAAAAGATAGCGGCATGTGAACGTGCCTGTGTGTGTGTGTGTGTGTGTGTGTGTGTGTGTGTGTGTGTGTGTGTGCGCGCGTGTGTGTGCCATGCATTCATATTTGTGCATACAAAGATACACACATACATGCAGGCCTGTCTTATGTCTGTTAGCACGGCGTTGCAAATTGGTATTCCTCTCATGGCTCCTCACTGGCTGCCAGTCACTGAGGCTGCTCGCTTCAGCACCATGGACAGTGGCACAGCACAGCACTGCACAGCACTGCACTGCACGTGAGCATAGCCTCGCTCCCAGCCTTACTCATCTGCGAAGAGAAAAGCTTGGCCACAACCTAAGGCAGAGATCGCATAGCCGGAAGTGTCGGGCCGGAACATCTGCGTCAGATGCATGCATTTCCCCCGGATACGATATTTTTCGACCAATCACAACACAAAACAGATTTGTAAAAAGTAAACGTCATTTACTTTCGCCAAAATCCCAATACTTCCGCCAAATTCCAGCAATGCACTCTTCAGCGTATAGGCCTTGCCCAGCGTGACGCGAGCATGGAATCTTCTTTGTGCTCAAGTAAGGACGCTCTGTGATTGGCAAGTGCACTTGTAGCCACTTTTAGTATAGCCACACTAAAAGTTAAGTAGTAACTAAAGTTTTCAAATAAATGTAGTGTAGTAAAAGTACAATATTTGGATCCGAAATGTAGTGGAGTAAAAGTAAAAATATTGGTAGTTGGAGACGCTCAATAAAGTACAAATACCTCATAATTGTACTTAAGTACAGTACTTAAGTAACACATACTTGGTTACTTTCCACCACTAACCCTATAACCATATTATAACCTCACAAGAAACAGTGCCTAAACCTAATCACACAGAAACCAAAAGCATTGTTTTGCCGTGACGTGCTCTCTCTCTCTCATTGGCAGGCAACAGTGCAGCACTGTCTCTCTCTCTCTCGGTTTCTGGCAAACAGCGCCCCTACTGGTACTACTAGTCATATACTGGTGCTCATTAACGTACACATAGGTGAACACATACACACTAGGCATGTGGAAAATAATCGATACGTATCGATACATCGATTATGACGTGCGCGATGCGAGTGAATCGGTTCATTCACTGTGTGTCGGTAAAATTGACGGGTGGAATCTCGATGCATCGTTCGCGGAGTGCTTGCACCGGTAAAATCCGTGGTTGCACTGTTTTTTCATGGTAAATTTCACCCTATCCTGTGTTTCCGAGGCACATTGAACGTACCATCAGAAAAGGAAGGAGAAAAAAAGGTCTCTCGCAGGCGCAGCCAGCTGTGCGCTGCGAGCAGTCAGTGAACAGAAGCTACCGTACGACGGTGCAGAGTAGCCTAGACACGTTGATTCAACAAACAGACTATAAAGACCCAAGAGCACCCGCGACGAACAGAAGTGAGCCCCACGCACAAAGGAAGCACAACCTTTAGCTTTATAAAATAGCTGTCCGTCGATCAGTTGACTTTTCACTGTAGCGCTAATGATCCACACTCCACAGCTGTTCTAGCTGATTCTCCGACGCGAATCTGCGTCGCGACTCGCGATCATCAATTTGTAATTAAAGAAAGGTTCTGCAGTGTGCACACACGTGTACAACAACAACAACGCCACAGCGGGGTGTACTGCTTGCGTTTAAAGTCGTTTACAACCGTTCCACAACTTTCTACTGTCCAGCTTTCCCCTGCTATTCTCTGGGATAGAAGCCTTATTTATATTCTGCAGCAAGACGGTGTCGCACGCCTAAAATTGCAGATCCACAAGCTCACAGCAGGGCGTGGATGAGACGCGTTGTGAGCTTGTACATCTGCTAATTTGCTATGTATTTATAACGTTAATAATACATGCAGGCCAGGGTCTTCAATGTTTTTTAGGTCAAGCCAAGGACCACTTAGCTGAGAGTGAGAGATCAAGCAAGGACCCCCACTATACATAGGCAATTATATTATAAAACTGTGTTGCAGATTAAACTACTTGTTTGACACCACTACGAGTGTGACCTGTCATTTTTGTTTTGTTTATTTGTTTCTTTTCTATTTGTTGGTAACATTAATTGATGAACGATAGGCTATTACTATACATTACATCTCTTGAACCCTCTATACTCAAAACCTCAAATTGACCTTTGAGATATAATAATTATACCATAGCCTATGATTATTAGTAATCTAACAATTCCACAATAACCAGCAGAGAGCAGACCCTTTGTTTACTTACATAATTCTATAAGTTGGGTTGTTTGAGATGCAGAGCTATAATACTAACCTACAGTAAAACAATAAATTGCTTTGAATTTAAATGTAATGCATTTTTACATGTTTTGGGAAATTAATAGAGCTTTAATATAAATCCTTTCTATTGTGATGAATCTCCATCAAATCGCATCGTATCGGTAGAGGGGTGAATCGCATCGTATCGCATTGATTTGAACTAACTGGTTATCGCATCGCATCGCATCGGGAAGAGGGAGAATCGTATCGCATCGTATCGCCAGAGGATTCCATGTATCTCTAATGTATCGTATCGCTGGCAGTGCATCGAGATGCGTATCGAATCGTGAGATGAGGCGAGATTCACATGCCTAATACACACAGACATTGCTGTTCCTTGGAGTTGTTACACCACTCAAAAATCACACCCGTGTGAACTGAGTGGTGCAACTCCCCTCTCTCTCTCCACCCCCCCCCCCCTCTCTCTCTCTCTCTCTCTCTCTCTCATTAGCAGGCAACAGTACAGCACTATCTCTCTGTCTGACACAACAGCGCCCCTACTGGTACTAATAGTCATACTCGTGCTCATTAACACATACATATGCGGACACATATAGGTGAACACATAGGCGGACACGGACATTGCTGTTCCTTGGAGTGCAGGTTTGCTCCACTCAAAAGCTAAGAACAGACCCGCAGTGAGATCCAAAGCCGGAGCTTAGGTCGCAGACCAAGCAAACTGACCCACGAGTCCGGCTACAGTTTTGGGCGTGTATTGGAGTTTGTCACTTCAGGACTATTGGTGGCAATGTGTTCCAGCACAGCACAGCACAGCACACCACGGCATGGCACTGCATGAGCCCACACACCACTAGGCCTGTCACAATTATGACGTGATCGCCTAATCGCAATTATCTTTTGCATAATTGTCAATCGTTTCCATATACCTAAACATTTTACTTACGTGCACTTTACGTTTACTCTACATACAGTAGCTCTGTGTTGCACTGTATGGATAGTGGATACTGTGTGGGCGCACACATGCAAGCACACACACAAGTGCTCATATGCACGCGCGCATGCATGCAGGCACGCAGGCAGGGGTAAGAATAGGCTTGCTGCTGCAATGGGGACAGTTAGGGACAAATAGCACACACACACACACACACACAAATACACTGCATGAGGCACATGTTGTACGCACTGGCATGCATGCACGCACTCACGCATGCACGCCCTACTTTGACATACTTCGGCATACTTTTGCACAAATAGCCGATCCACAAGCTCAAACTGTGTAGCATCGCAGCGCATTTTGAAGAACCGTTTTGGTTTTGGACATGTACAGGACTGTGCACTGCATGTGTGGGTGTGTGCACGTGTGTGCATGTGCATGCATGTGCGTGTGTGTGCGCGTGCGTGTTGTGTGTGTGCGCACGCAAGCGTGTGCGTGTGTGGTTGTTTGTCCCTGGGAGAACAGGGGGGAACCACATGCCCTTTACTGGCTCCTATATGTACCAAACACTGGGTACACACTTGTAAATAGCCTGGGAATAATGGACTCTCTCTCTCTCACACACACACACACACACACACACACACACACACACACACACACACACACACACACACACACACACACACACACACACACACACACACACACACACACACACACACACACACACACACACACACACACACACACACACACACACACACACACACACACACACACACACACACACACACACACACACACACACACACACACACACACACACACACACACACACACACACACACACACACAGGGGCGCTGCCCAGTACAACCACAGTCTTACACTGTTGGCCACTGAGCAGCTATAGGGTTGCTCTGCGGGCATGGATAATTGAACCGGGAACATTTACGGTTCCCAACAAGGCCACTGCTGTACCGAAGAGGACATCAACCTTTACGACAACTCTATGAATGTCATTTATTTTTATTTATTTTTTCACTTTGTCATTTTCTATCTCTAAAGCCTGACTCACGTTTTCGTGCGACATCATGCGCCAGCGAGGGCGTCGCACGCTGACAATAGCTGATCTACAAGCTCACAACGCCGCCACAGTGAGCTTGTAGTTTTCAGTGTGTGACACATGGTGCGCAACTAATGGTGCGTTCACACGGGCAGTTGCAAAGATACAGTCTAGCTTTCATTTTCAATGGAAGCCACCGACATGAAGATGCAAATATACAGCAGACGTTTGTATAGCTGCTGCAAAAGCTACAAAGCTACACAAAGGTTGAGGTGGTTTCGACTTCAGAGATACAAACACGCTGTGTAGCTTTGCATCTTTTGCATCTGCCAGTTCACAGATGCAAAGATACAGTCTACCATTCATTGTCAATGGAAGCCAGCGACATGAAGATACAAAGATGCGTCCGATGTTTGTATAGCTGCTGCAAAAGCTACAAATTGAAGCGGAGCTGGGTTCAACTCCCAGATGCAAAGCTACAAAGCCCCAACTTGGACCACACTTCATGACGTCAACAACCAATTTTAGAAAGCGACAAGGCGGCAAATTATGCTGTGCATCTTTGCATCTTTTGCATCTGCCAGTTAATTACAGGCATAATTAATAACCATGACCTCTAAACCTATAGCTCTAAGTACCTGATCCTAACCTTAAGCCCATCTTGTATACAGTAATTCATTATTATATTTTTTTTAACCATAAAACCACCAATTATCTTTTTTGAGAGATTATTTGTCATCTCAACATCTGTCTGTTTTACAAATCTCTATACTTTTTGGCCCTCAGAAGTATAGTAGTAATACTGTACACACACACACACACACACACACACACACACACACACACACACACACACACACACACACACACACACACACACACACACACACACACACACACACACACACACACACACGTGCGCGCGCGGAGGGGAGGTGTAAGTAAAATGCTACTGTACGTACAGTACATGGTAAGAGAGCTGTGCGAGGGGCTTCAGAGGAGAGAGGAGAGCTGTGACACTTACATGACAGCCGTACAGAACACGCACACGGCAGGGAATTCACACCCTTCACACGCAGCACACACACACACACACACACACACACACAGGGGGATAAGGAAGCCCACACACACACGCACACAAAATAAAAGTATTACATGAGGGACACATGCAGTATTCATTTGATGTGCAGGCGCACGCACGCACACACACACACACACACACACACACACACACACACACACACACACACAGAGCAATCTCTTTCCACCAGGCTGCGAGAGTGACTGGGGCTGCCTGACCTACATTCACACATCTATGTATACATGTAGAACCAAGATGAGATCTCTCTCTCTCTCTCTCACTCACTCTCTCTCTCTCTCTGCATTGCTCCACATGCTGTGTTCTTTTCAATGCTTTTGCATTCCCTTGCGCTCGGTCACACCAGCGTACACACGCACACACAACACACACACACACACGTGCGTGCGTGCGCGAGCAGATGAGCGTATATCTGGGGTGGGATCCAGGTGAACAATAATAGCTCGGTGTGTGCCGCGTGTGCGTTTTGGGCTGATGGCTTCGTTCCTGTGACGAGCGGCCTGGAAGAGACCTTCAGCGGGACGGCTCGGTGACCAACCTGTGACCAGCGTCCAGTTTATGGACTAAAACTATAGGATGACAATTCTATAGTCGAGACTAAATATATTGGCAATGAATAAAAACTAGACTAAAATGTCAGGGAGGGACCAGGGTAGAAGAGATCATTTTTTAGAAGTAATTTTATTGCTCGGGTGTTGCGTTCTGAAAATAGCACTCGGGGTTAAAATAACACTGGCCCGGACCGCTGGCCGACGGTGTGTCGCAGGTTCGAATCCCGATCCCTGCGATCCCAATAATTTGCGTGGCATAGCAGATCTACAATACACATCTGCTAGTATCAAGTCAATTAATGAATTCATTTGATTAGTAAAAATGTGTAATTAATTAGTAATCATTTATGAAAAAAACTCAAAAAGTTAAAACGTGGAGATAAGAGGTTTCTGCCCGACAGCTAATGCAAAAACAATATATTAAAAAAAAGGGGAAAAAAAGCCCTGTGGTTTCAGTACAGAGAAAAGCGGGATTAACTGAGGAGAACCAGAGGGGTGCGTGTGGTTAGTGCGTGTGTGTGTGTACGTGTGCACGCGTGGCGCACGCGCGCCTGTGCGCATGGTGCTCGTGAGCTTGTTTGCTCCCATGAGGAGGAGCCGGCGATAAGCTTGCGAGGGAGAAGATGGGATTGGTCCGATAATGAAGGCGGCCATCGCTTCATCTCCTTCCGCTCGCATTGGTCTGAGGAAATCAATGTTTCCCCCCGTGGATTGGAACCGGGGCCGGTTTGTCACGGTACGAGTGATGCTGAAAACCTGGAACCCTATATCTCATCCTGATCGGAATGGTATAAACTACAGCTTCACACGCTGTGGCCGTAGTTTGTTTTCTTAATTTGATTTGAATACACAAATAAATAGCCATTAATTATGTTCCAAATGAATGTTGCAGGATAATGGATAATAATGTGTTTACCAACACTGCAACATGCACGCTGCTCTCCTGTATGCACAAAGAATCAAGATTTGACTGGATTTGTGACGCTTTTACAGCATTGAAACATAGATCACATATCACTACTATACCGCACAAAGTAATGGGAAACTGAATACATGCCCAGAGTGGACTGCCTGTAACTAGTGATACAGCAACTGAAGTGCATATTATGTACTGTATGATGCATATATAATGCATCTCAGCATTATGCTGTATGTAGCGACAGACAGTGTATTGTAGACCAGCTGGACTGAATTGGATTGAAATGTTTATCTGTTAATCCATTTTGAACAGAACGAAACAAAACTAAAGTACAGGTTAAGGTTTTAAAACCTTTAATCCATGATTTGTCAAACTGCTTCAAAGTAAGCGGTGCAGCACGACTCAAATTTATATTTAAACCTATAGTTCAACAAATCCTTGATTGGTACTAAACTATATATATGCTTGTTGGTTGGTTCAAAACCACCCTTTTAGTGTTTCAAATGAGCGACACGTGCTCATGGAAATGCATTCCAAGACCAAATCATGGAACTTGTCGAAAGAGAATAGATTAAGTATTCAGGCGTGACGTCGGGAAAAAAAATGTCTTCTAAATAATGACAACTTTCGGGAAGGTTTGAGGCACATTTTAACGATAAAAAAAAAATAGCAGACCTACAAGGTCATAGCGCGCCACCGAGTGGCGCGCTATGACCTTGTAGGTCTGCTATTTTGCAATAGCTAAATTACAACATAATGTTTAAAACAGTGCACACAAATTGAAGACACCGAATCGAGCTTCACGTGAGATACCTCGTGTTGAACGTCGGGCGATAGCATTTCTTTTCTTTCTTCAAAAAAAGAAAACTGTGCAGTTCTAATAGTTTATTTTTTCCCGCCTGTGGCACGTGAACTTTGTTTCACCCACAGAGGCTGCCGTCACTCCGTGAGTACACCCAACACCCCGTCGTCCATGACCATGACATGCATTCGGTTACATATGAAACTACGTTGCCAATGAACGTCTCGGGGAAAAAAATCCGATGAGAGCCAGTCAAACCTTTTCTCTTTGGATTTCACCGCAGCCCCGTCTGATGTTACCGGCGTGACCGTTTCCACCCGCATCAGATCAATACAAATCAAATATCGTTGTGTTTTTGCAACACAAGACTCTGACTGCCTGCCTGTGTGCCCCCGCGTCGTCTCTATACCGCGCAAAAAGACATCTCCACAAAGGTGGGGGTGGGGGTGGGGGGGGGTCCAGAACAGAGGTTAAACACTTGAACCCCGGCAGCTTGTGTCGTGAGCTTGTCCACCGGCTTTTTTCTCTCTTCAGAAAAAGCCTTCGGCCACAAGAACAGAAGACAGAAAAGACACCGGTATAGGGCCCTGAGGAACTCCGCTCGACCATTTAAGTGGTTAAGGTCTAAAGTGAGGGAACCCCCTGCCGTGACCTGGCTGGCGTCAAGACCGCCTTCCAACGCCATCACGTACCAAACGTTGACGTTCCGCGCGCTGTGCATGCGCGGGAGCACAGGCGGTAACAAAAGAAATTCAATGAAGTGCACGCACACGCACACACACACACACACACGCACACACACACACGCACACACACACGCACACACACACACGCACACACACACACACACACACGCACACACACACACACACACACACACACACACACGGCAAAATGCAGCTCCAAACTCGAAAATACACACGGAAATATACACAATCAAATTCACACATGTTCATGATCCATTTTGTTAGTCTGAGAGGGCCGTCGGCCCGTCGTATACAAATGTGTCCTTTTGGTTCCATTTGTACTGAGTTGAATCATTGAAACTATACCTATACCGATATTGCGTGCGCGCGCGCGCGCGCACGCACGCACGCACGCACGCACGCACACACACACACACACACACACACACACACACACACACACACACACACACACACACACACACACACACACACACACACACACACACACACACACACACACACACACACACACACACACACACACACACACACACACACACACACACACACACACACACACACACACACACACACACACACACACACACACACACACACACACACACACACACACACACAGTTGCCTCCTCCTCCACGGAAGGCAGGGTGAGGGAGAGGAAATATCATCGAGCAAAAACCACCACCGCAATTACCCATAGTGGGGTAATCAGCCACACAATGCACTGTGGGTAGTCTGCCTCAGAGAGAGAGAGAGAGAGAGAGAGAGAGAGAGAAATACTCAGGTGAGGCGAGAAGCCAGACAGCAATCAGCCTAGTGGAGAGGGGGGGGGGTGAGAGAGAGAGAGAGAGAGAGAGAGCAAAGGGCCATTCCTTTCATTTCCAAGGGAGCGCTGAGGCCTTAATTACTTGACGAGTCTCCCTCTCTCTCTCTGTCTCTCCCTGCTCTGTGGTTGTAAAATGGTACGTGTATGAGTGAGTGCGTTTGTGCGTGTGCGTGTGTGTGTGTGTGTGTGCGTCTGTGCACGTCCACAGTGCACAGTCCACACACGCACACGGGCCATTATCAGAGTGGGAAGACTCAAATCACCCCTCAGCACAGATAGTGAGTGAAGAGAACAACATTGCAGAGAGAGAGAGAGAGCGAGAGAAAGAGAGAGAGAGGAAGTGATTCATGCCTTTAGCACCGTTAACACCATTTCTCATCCCTACAGGCTGTAGCAGACCAAGGTCGTACAGCGAGACGGCCCAGCGTTGGACAGCCACAGGAGAGAGAAGCGTGGTTTAAGTGAATGACAGTCACACCTATAGGTAACAGACAGCACACCTCCTGCATTACACACACACACACACACACACACACACACACCGCAGGATAACGTGATATAGCACGTTAGCACTGCAGCGAAAGGCCGAGGACGATAATAAAGGTTCCAAACTTCCATGTAGAAATAAATGCATAATAGATTGAGGAAGGAAAAACAGAAGCAGTGGGTCCATTTATGTAAGCCCTGCTTGCGTATACAACTAAAATAGTGTACTTGCACAGGCAAGAACACAAATACAAACAAGCTAAACTATACAAGACCGCATGCTGTGTTTTGGGGGTGGACATTTCGCTGTAATGTCATGGCCAAAACAACACAAACGCCAGGTTGAAAGTGTTCTGAATATAAATACTGTAACGGTTTCAGGAACTGGGGGCAGAGACGTATAGTTCTGAATCCGAAGCTCCATCTTTATTAGCAATATACTGTAACACTGTAGCTTTTTCAATGAATCAACATGCACCGTAACCAGTACACACACACAGTCGCGCGCGCGCACACACACACACACACACACACACACACACACACACACACACAACTAGTTTTACCTCTCAACACATCCACATAACAACACGTCACTCCCCTTTCCAGTGCCGGAAGTCCCACCCCAGTCACTCCTATTGGCTGAAGCTGTAGCAGGCCGATTTAGGTGCAACGCAGCAACACACCACGAATAGAATGTGTCTGTGTTTAAACGCAGCAAATCGACAAGGTTAGTATGACACGTCACAAAGCATGATGACTTTTTGATTTTTTTCCCCCTTTTTCTAATAGGCTTTTTCTAATAGGCTGTTAATGGTATGGTCACATATTATGCCAATTATGAAAATTGCTCAACATAATGCAAGTTAGCATCCTGGCAGTTTCTAAATGCTGGGGACCCATACTCAACATGTCTAACATAAAACTTTAGGGTATACTCAAAATGTCCCGGGTTCACAATGGGACTCTATGGCTCTGGCAAGTATAGACTATTAGGGTTCCAGTATTTCTTCATCATTATATTATTAGGGGTTCAAGCCCCGAAACGGCCTGTTGTTTTTCCGCCTTTTGCCATGTGGTTTGGAGATTGTTTTGCGAGATTGTTCATTACTGGCTCATCTGAACCGAGTGACACACAGCTTGACGATACCTTATTTAGTCGTGAAGATATTGACCGATGCACTTCAAAAGGGCGTGGCTCGGCAGCCAGCACATAAACACAGACAACATCCAATTAGGCAGACCGTACAAAACTCACAGGATGTGCATGGTGCCTGCCTGTCGGGGGGGAAACCTCATATTACGTCCAAAACTGTTATACTAATCAGGATTTAGGACAAGATCTATACTGCTTCTGATGATTCTGTGACGCTGCACGATCAAGTATAGGGAGTTAACCCATTTTGACCTGGGAACGATTCTGCAAATGTCTTCTAAATCCTGACTGTTTTCTTGAAAAAGCTATGTTTTTCTGTCAGTCGTTCTCAAACACTTATGTCACTTTTCACGATTCTTCAAAAATAGCAGACCTACAAGCTCGTAGCGAGCCACTCGGTGGCGTGCTATGAGCTTGTAGATCTGCTATTTTTCAATAGCTAAAGCATAACATAATGCTAACATCAAAATGGGTACCAGCCCAAAATGGGTTAATTTATGGGAAAACACAAAAGTTGAAAGCAATAATTTCGTAAGAACAGTTAACGCATACCAGTTCCAAACAATAGATCTAGCCAGTTTATCCAGATATCATCAAAACTAGTTGTTGCAGGAAAGACAACAAATCTCTTCACCGGGAAATATTGCCATCAACAAGCTCACAAAGTGATGCATTGTGAGTCCGATGATCTGCAATATTTTTCCAGAATGTTCGACCCCGGGAATAGGATCATTTGGTTACCGTAATTAAGCTGCTGTGTCACGGTATGAGACAGGTGTTGGACCGAAATGCAGAACCACACAGGAAGGCAGGCAGATGAAGTTTAAATGACGATTTATTTACCAATACCGATACAGGACTTACATGGGCTGGACACACCATAACATAAACTGTATTCAAGCAGGGAACACAAGGGACTGAGGGTTTAAGTAGACACAGGGATCACAATACACAGGTGAACAGAACAAACAATCAACACTGGGATTGGCTGGGAGACTAACAGGACACAGGTGGAGAAAACTATAATCACAGGGAGGTGAGACAAGACAGGCAAACACAACTAGGCAGAACAGGAAACACTAGGGCAACACTACATAATAAAAGTGTGCAACAGACTGATATCGTGACAGTACCTCCCCCCAAGGAATGGATCCCAGACATTCCAAAAACAACCACAAAATTCACAAAATACTTAGGGTGGGTGGAGGGGAGTCGGAAGGAGGGTTCAGGGGCTACAGAAAATACTTGGGCACAGAACAGCACAGGTAGGACAAAAAACAAAAAATAACAGATCTACAAGCTAAAAAAAAACAAAAGGAACAGAACAAAGGACTGGCTCTAGGCAGGGCTAAACAAGGAGTCACAGAGACAGGCAGGTGGGGAAACATGCAGACAAGCACACAGACAAACAGACAGGCACAAACTGAGACAAACCAAGAGACAAACAGACTAACTGACAGACAGAAAAACAGGCAGACAAACAAGCAGTCTGACACAACAGGTGGGTAAACAGATTAGGGGGACAAAGTGACTGGGGAGCAGACAAACGCACAAGCACACTGGCAGACAAACACGCAGACATACAAACCGGGAGACAGGCCGACAGACAAACGGGGAGAAAAGTCAATGGGCTGGTTGGAGGACCAACCAACCCTCTAGCAGAGAGCCCTGGGCATGGAACTCCAGAGCTGAACAGAGGGGGCTGTGGAGGGGCAACAGTCTGAGGAAGCCGAGGGCCTGAGAACCGGGGAACAAAAGGCTTGGCAGTCGGGAAAACAGCAGGCTTGGAAACAGGAGTAGGGGGGCTAGGTACAGACGGCGGCGGTGGACGCATCTTGGCTTTGCTGGGCGGTGGTGGCCGCGTCGGAAAAACAGCAGGCTGGGAAACAGGAGTAGGGGGGCTAGGTACAGACGGCGGCGGTGGACGCATCTTGGCTTTGCTGGGCGGTGGTGGCCGCGTCGGAAAAACAGCAGGCTGGGAAACAGGAGTAGGGGGGCTAGGTACAGACGGCGGCGTTGGCCGCGTCTGGGCGTCGCTGGGCGGCGGTGGCCGCGTCTGGGCGTCGCTGGGCAGCGGTGGCCGCGTCTCGGCGTCGCTGGGCAGCGGTGGCCGCGTCTCGGCGTCGCTGGGCGGCGGTGGCCGCGTCTCGGCGTCGCTGGGCGGCGGTGGCCGCGTCTCGGCGTCGCTGGGCGGCGGTGGCCGCGTCTCGGCGACGCTGGGCGGCGGTGGCCGCGTCTCGGCGACGCTGGGCGGCGGTGGCCGCGTCTCGGCGTCGCTGGGCGCCGGTGGCCGCGTCTCGGCGTCGCTGGGCGGCGGTGGCCGCGTCTCGGCGTCGCTGGGCGGCGGTGGCCGCGTCTCGGCGTCGCTGGGCGGCGGTGGCCGCGTCTCGGCGTCGCTGGGCGGCGGCGACTCTGAATCACTGGGAATTGGAGTGCGCCGGTGACGACGGGGGCGGCGGCGACCAGACCTCTTACGAGGCTTCGGAGGGATACTGGGAGAAGTTGCAACACGACCCAAAGCAATGTTGTGAGCACCAGCCCCACGAGGACCTCCAAGAGCCAAGCTGGTGCCTAGATATGGGTCGTCCTCAGAATCTGGGTCTGAATAGACGGGGATCTTGACCCTGCTCTGGAAATAGCTGAGCAGGTCCATCATGGGCGGGGTCTTCTCAGGAGCAGGATGGGAGCATGCTGGTTGCAAGCTCACGATACCAAGCCTGACACAGTGAGAAGCAGGCTGGGGAGCAGGTGTAACTGAGGTGGAGTGACGAAAGTCCTTTAGCCTCTCACGGACGATGTTAATGTGAGGTACAAAGTGGCTCACCCATGGCCGCTCCTGGAACCATTGCTGCTGGGTCGAAATCTTTCTTTCAAATTCAGCACACTGATCGGGAGCTGAGGTGATGAGGCACGTCACAACAGTGTCAAATTCATCCACCTTTTGCTGGAAAAGTCTCTGTTCTGCTGGGTCCATTTTATGGCTTGATTATACTGTCACGGTATGAGACAGGTGTTGGACCGAAATGCAGAACCACACAGGAAGGCAGGCAGATGAAGTTTAAATGACGATTTATTTACCAATACCGATACAGGACTTACATGGGCTGGACACACCATAACATAAACTGTATTCAAGCAGGGAACACAAGGGACTGAGGGTTTAAGTAGACACAGGGATCACAATACACAGGTGAACAGAACAAACAATCAACACTGGGATTGGCTGGGAGACTAACAGGACACAGGTGGAGAAAACTATAATCACAGGGAGGTGAGACAAGACAGGCAAACACAACTAGGCAGAACAGGAAACACTAGGGCAACACTACATAATAAAAGTGTGCAACAGACTGATATCGTGACATGCTGAAGCATGTCGCCGAAATGTTATGTTCCCAAAAATGTTTTAGAATTCCAACAGTCGCGGTTGCATGGCCCGGTGACACAGATTTGACCATGAATGAATGAGCGTCTGTCAAATAAATCATCTTAAAACCTCTTAGTTAATACAGTTGTTGGAAACAACTAGTCAATGGTCTATAGACTCTAGACCCCTCACAGCTTTTTAAGATCTAACAGTCACTTGAACCCTGCAGAATCAGCGCTTTGCAGAGCTATATTTATAACGATTAATTCGTTTTGCTTTTGTATGAAAGGGACGCCAAAGCACCTTTGAAGGTTGGACCACCTTAAGCCACCAACAGTGTGCACTGCAGACCGATGCATGTGAACACTGCCGGGCTAAACGTGTAGCGTGTAGTGGATGACATTTGCTAACATTTCCGTCCTCATGGCTTTAGTTCTTGTCTGTATTCATATCCAATCTCCCTGCTGATCTCACAAAGACACAATCTGTGTAAAGAGTGTCTGTCTGTGCATGTTACGCGTGCGTGTGTGTGTGTGTGTGTGTGTGTGTGTGTGTGTGTGTGTGTGTGTGTGTGTGTGTGTCTGGGTGGAGAGGTGGGGATATGTGTGCGACTGTGCATGTACGGTATCCATGTACATTGTACATGTGAATGTGTGTGCCTACTGTATACTTTGTGTGCTACTATGTCAGCATGTGCAGTTTGATGTGTGTGCGTGAGAGAGAGAGAGAGAGAGAGAGAGAGGTCTCAATGCACTGATGAGCTCCATTGTTCTCTCTCGCTTTCCGTTTCCCTGCCTCCCTCTGTATTTATTTTATTATATATATATATCTCTGCCTTCCCACTGTATGCATCTATAATCTCTTTCTCTCCGTTTATCCTCCACTCTTATCCATTTCTGTCACTCCTCTCTCTCTCTCTCTCTCTCTCTCTCTCTCATATATACAGTATATGGTATGTCGGGTGGAAGCCTGATGTGTCCGAAACTGTTACTTTTCAGGATTCTAACAGAACAAAACAAAACAAAACAAAACAGCAAAAAGGGGTAGCAGATGGATCAGCTCAAAAGGAGATTGATGCTTCTGCGATGTGACGCCGTCGTACGATGGAGTACAGTACAGGGCATGGACAGTTTAACGACAACACGCGAGGTTATGACCAGAACCGTTATGCTGTACGTTTCGCCATTCAAATTCAAATCTGCTCTATAGTTTTTATGCTTCCGTGTGTTTGGCACCGGGAAGAGTACCAATCACTGGCACACTGTCATAAGTGTAATAAGGGAGAGGATAAAAAAAGAGAAAATGCAATGTCTAGCCAAAAATCCTGCACAGGATTCTACATCCATTCAAACTCTGAACCAAGTCTAACGATCATTATTAGTGCCTATTAGATGTCCACTCCACTTGTTTAAAAAAAAAAAAACATTTGACGTGGTTAAATGTAATGAATGTGTGCCACACTGACTATATATCGAACACTTCATTTCAAAAAGAGTTATAATTATGGAGATACGAGGTTTCTCAGTTCTACTGCGTGGAGAGAGAGATACAAGCTTTCTCTCCCCCTCTCTGTGCTGTGTTGTGTGGAGATACGCGCTTGCCTGTGGAGATACAAGCTTTCTCTCCACTGTGCTGTGCTGAGCTGAGCGTCTACCCAGAATACCAATGATGGAGTCTGCAGATAGACAGATAGGATAGGGCTGTCGGTCACATGACCCCATATGTCCTCAGGCCTTACCCCAGGATGACAGCAGGCGCTGCACCCCCCCCCCCCCCCTCTCTCCACCCACCACCACCACACCACACATATGAACATAGGCACTCACAGCTACACACACAGAGGCGCGCTGGCAGGCACACATACACGGGCATATACACACTGCATGGCAAGTGGAGCAACTACACAAACGCAGGAGCATGCATGCACGCACGCACACACACACACACACACACACACACACACACACACACACACACACACACACACACACACACACACACACACACACACACACACACACACACACACACACACACACACACACACACACACACACACACACACACACACACACACACACACACACACACAGTTGACTTCACGCTCACATTCACAGGCATACAAGCACACTCAGGCAAGCTAATGGGCACACAGACACACACAGAGACACACACACACAGAGACACACACACAAGCACACACCCCGCAGGGGACAGAGCTACCGTATAGAGAGAGAACACCCTGCCTCTGCAAGTACACACAAATGTGCACGTACACACAATTGTGCATGTGCACGCGTGTGCATGACTGCACACACACACACACACACACACACACACACACACACACACACACACACACACACACACACACACGTCAAGCATGCACAATTGCACATACACAAAAATACACACACAGGCGTGCACATATACACAGATGCACACACACATGTCCTGCGGGCAAGAAAGAAAATCACCCCACGAAATCCCCCCCAAATTCTACCAATCTATCTCGGGCACACACACACACACACACACACACAGTCACACACACACACACACACACACACACACACACAGACGCCAATGTGCGCGCGCACGGGCACATTGGCACATCCTTTGGGAAGGCACCCCACCCCTAGTTTCTCACACAAACACATTCGTCACTGACACAGCACTACACAGTGACTGGGTATCCTGTAAGGAAGCACACCCCTTCCACTAATATAGTGGAATAGAAAACATCCACTGGGTCCTCTACTCCCAGTGGTTCTTAAACCTAATCATGCCAAGCACCCCCAAATTGATATATACTTGTCCACGGACCCCCATCTGACAATGTTTTGTGTGCCAGGGACACCCCCGGAAAACTTAGCGCATGTACAAGCTTGTATTATCATTGTTATTTTTCTGAATAGCAAGACCGAAACGTTGCTATCATTTTATAAAAGCTGTTGAACCAGCAAGTGGCATGCAGTGTGCGGGTCTCCCTCCTTCTCCTACGAATAGCAAAAATATAACATCGTTCATTATCATTGTGATGCTATTAACTAATGAAGCTGGGGACCCAAACATAACTTTTTTACTTTGAACAGTTCTCTACATTGTGGCATTGCCACCTTTACTTAACCCATTCTGGGCGGGAACCCCTTTTGGTGTTTTAAACATTATGTTATAATTTAGCTATATATTGAAAAATAGCAGATCTACAAGCTCCTATGAGCTTGTAGGTCTGCTATTTTTGAAAAATCGTAAAAACGGGGCGCAAATCTTTGAATATTATATATTCTTTCAAAGTGAATGTTTTTAACTCAGGTCTAAAGTAAGACCAGCGGCTGAGCGACGGCCAGAGAGGTTGGATGAACAGGCCATGGGTTCCATTTCCAGTGAGTAAATATGGCAGCCTGAAAGCCAAAACCATCCTCCCTGCCATTGACTTTCCTCGTTGTAAAACATGTGGGCCCTGCATGCGACTCAAGATTCAATAATTTATTTTCCATGTCAACAAGTTGATAGGAATTTGTCTTGGTTCATACTCAACATATACAGACAACCATAGATACACAAACAAGAAGGACAGTACAATACAAAAACAAAAACCAGCAGCATAGGAAATGATGCATATACTATGAGTTCAGATGTCTAATGGCTACGGGGTAAGTGCTATCCCTGAAGCGACATGTAGAGCTCTGGATACTTCTATATCTCCTGCCTGACGGGAGGAGATTGAAGAGGTGATGTGCAGGATGGGAGTTGTCTGCAATGATTTTATTTGCCTTCCTAATTATTCTGGTGGAATAGAGTGAGGAAAGTGTACTACTCTTTCCACATGACTTGTGTTTTGACTCATGTTTGATGATTTTTTTGTGCGGGTATATACCGTTGGTTTCGAGTTGTCGTCTTACTGTGGAACAGATTACGCTAAAGGTTTCTGGAGGCCATTCCAGGACACGCACAAAAAACAATACATACAGGCCAACGGTGTCATTTAAAATTGTTCCGGACTGACACTTCCGCCGAACTTCCGCCTTTACCCATTTTGTTAAAAACAAACATTAAACCTGTATATAGGAGGGGCTAGCACCCCTCAAAAACACTAGACCAAGCACAGAGCCAAAGGTCAAGTTTACAAAGAATTGAGGTTTAAGTGAGGTTTTTTTTATACTACTAAAAAAAACTACTAAAACTACATTAACAAAAAAGAACACTGATGTGTCAAACAAGTCTGTCTAAAAGGAGAGGAACGGCCGTGCACCCGACAGCGAAGATGTGCATTTGTGCATTGAGGAAGCTGTTATGTGGCTATATATGGCGATGTGATGGTGTGTGTGTGTGTGTGTGTGTGTACCGTATATCGGTGTGTGTGTGTGTGTGTGTGTGTGTGTGTGTGTGTGTGTGTGTGTGTGCGTGTGTAGTTTTTATGTGTATTGATGTGTTGCAATTGAATATATACACAGCTCTGTGAAGAGAGGAAGATGATATGTGTATGTGTACAGTACGCGTGTGTGTGTGTGTGTGTGTGTGTGTGTGTGTGTGTGTGTGTGTGTGTGTGTGTGTGTGTGTTGGTGCGCGCATGTGTGTGTGGGCTCAGGTGGATTGTGGGCTCGACAGATGGACATTCGGAGCAGCTTTTTGCCCTGCAGCAATATGCACACACGCACGAGCACGAGCACACACACACACACACACACACACACACACACACACACACACACACACACACACACACACACACACACACACACACACACACACACACACACACACACACACACACACACACACACACACACACACACACACACACACACACACACACACACACACACACACACACACACACACACACACAAATGACACGCAGGCCTGTAACATTAAACTTGTGTAACCCTATAGTGGAGATGAGAAACGTGGGGGAAAAAAAGAAAAAGAGAAGCATAGTAAGGACCCCAAATCACATATCAATATGCCAGGCCCATAACTTCCACTGTCCAAACACACAGTAACTGAAAGCGTAGGCGTGTTCTAACGTTTCAGCCCGTGTCCCGAAAATGCCTCCGCAAACTATACTGTGTTTCGGCAACTGGGAGATTGAATTGGTCTCCATGACGATTCCATGCATTTCTGCACAGTGTTCTATGGCAGTGGTTCTTTTGTTCCAGGCCAAGGACCACCCGAATCAATATGTTTTGTGCTAAAGACCACCAGAAGAGAGGATTTGTGTAAAAAATAATAATATATATAGCAGCTATAAGACGGAGTCAAGCCCAAAAAGAAAAAAGCTATATGCAATATACTGTACATAATGAGTTATATTATAAACATCAATGACTGTAATTATTTGACAAGTAATGAATACAAATCACACTTGTGTGAAGTGAGGGTGAGGCACCATACATCGTTACATTCCATGCTCCAGCCAATCAAATCATCACAAACGGGCTTGCCCATGTGGCATCACGATATGTATTCTTTCAGAGCAAACGTTTTTAACTCTAATCTTTGCTTCTGGGGGGGGGTCCCTGGAACAACATATTTTCAGATGGGGGTCCGCGGCCAAATACAGACAATTCTGGGGGTCCTTGACGTGAAAAACGTTGAGCACCACTGACACATAGAAACATAGCGTTTTCTGAAAACTGTTAATCACAAAACTCACAAAGGACCAGGACCAAACACAAGGACGTCACACGAGGAGAACACTAGGAAAATAGACTATACTATAGGAACGAGAGATACAAAACTTATAGGAACTGAACACGGTTCATGGTGACTTACAACGAACTGACAAAGGAACTGACACAACAGAGTGACGACACTAGCGCTGACTCCCATTGTAACAATGGAATGCAGGAGGTGCTCATTCTATCTCAATGGGATAGTTCCAATGTTTGGAACTATAGCCTATATAGCATCCCGCTTTGTGGCGAGATCAAACTGGGAAAACAGTAACTGCATAGACAGGAAACAACTATAGGAACAATACTAAAATAAGAGTACACACAGGTGTAAAGGAAAACAATATAACAAAATCACAGGAAAACACTAACTAAAAGCAAGGAACACATACAACAGGGAGACCGAACAAGTCACGGACTGTGACATGTGGGTTTTTTCTACCCAGGCCCTATACAGTATAGGTCAGCCCGAACCGGCTCATTTCTGTGTGGTTGACATGGCGTAGGTATAGACTAGAGATAAAGGAGCTGTCTGTCAACGCTGTAGTCCCGTAACCAGTCAAGACTCCATTCGCATCTATTTCAATGTCATTTCTGTGACGTGGCCATAAAAAGACCGAAAAGTGGACAAAAGGTCAAAGGTCTTTTGAACCAAATCCATTTGGTTCCATTTGGACACTTTCAGAGTTACAGACCCATAAGGGTCCATTTGGTTCCTAACAATCATCATGTAGAACTCCCTCAAAGACCCCCAGGGGTCCTCCAACCCCTCCAAGGAACCCTGGGGGTCTCCATGCAGACCACCCTTTGAGAACCATAACATGGTATACAGTTCCTATACGGTGCACACTGCGTCTCTGTTCATAAGCACTTTCAATGAACTGCACATTCCATGGGTATAGAGTTCACATGATGGCGGCTATAAACAAACGCCGGAAAACAACAACCATTTTTAATAAAATAGAAAGGCCGGTGCTTTAAATGAAATATCTCTTTAAGGGGCGAAGGTCCAAACATGCTCATCCCCATAATGTCACAACAGAGAGAGAGAGAGAGGTGGTGTGAGAGTGAGCTACAGTTGTGTATGTGCGTGTGTGCTCTGTGCGTGCACATGTGCGTGCCGCTGTGCGTGCGAGAATATTCCACGTCCCCCCTCTTCAAAAGGCCTAGGGTACAGTGAGAGCCCCATGTGGTACCATGCCCTGTCACTGTGTCCTTCAACAGGAGAGGAGAGGAGAGGAGAGGAGAGGAGAGGAGAGGAGAGGAGAGGAGAGGAGAGGAGAGGAGAGGAGAGGAGAGGAGGCTGTCAAACAAAAGAAGAGCAGATGATGATGACTATGAATATATTTTTACTACATTTAGTCATTTACAATACATGCGTTCTCCTTCATATACAGTCAACCACTACACAGTCGTGTCCAGGGTCAATTTTGACACACTCAGCTTTAAATGAGCACTCCTTATTTCAGTGAGAACCCTGAATTATACTACTTTATGTACTTTACCGAGTACACTTCAAAGTGTATTTTAACTGTTTGGCCACCAGGTTTAATTAAAGAATGATTACTACTGTATATGGCATATACAGTAGTAATCATTCTTTAATTAATCCTGGTGGGGGGGATATCATGGCATATACTATATGCCATGATATCCCCCCCCGCTCAACCCTTATTTTGAAGATCCAAAACACTGCGACCGGAACCGGATGTTGACTGAATGGTGTGTGTGTGTGTGTGTGTGTGTGTGTGTGTGGACATATAGAGGGACATATAGAGGGAGAGATATAGGGACAGATAGAGAAGGCTGTATGGAGCTGTTCTCTCCCGGAGGAGTCTCCTCTCTCTGCCAGCCCAGTGCCACAGATCAGCAGTCAGCTATCCAGCCGTGCACTGACCTCATCTCTCTCTCTCTCTCTCTCTCTCTCTCTCTCTGCCTGAGGCGCTTGCTGTCCCTGTGTCTCCTTCCTGTGCCAACTGCCTGTCCTGCTAGCAATGTCGCATGTCTGTCCGTCAACCTCCCTAGTCGTCCGTCTGTCTGTCTGCACGCCTGTCTGTCTGACTGACTCTCTGTCCGGGGCTCGTGCTGGACTGCCTGTCTGTCTGTCAGTGTGCCTGCCTGCCTGTCTGTCTGTCTGTCTGTCTGTCTGTCTGTCAGTGTGCCAGGCCGCCAGCCAGCCTGTCTGTCTCTCTGTCGTTTGCCATCTATTTATGTCTTCTTTCTGTCTGCCTGGCCGCCTGCCTTCCCATCTGCCTGTCTGTCTTCCCAGTCAGAGGGGGTTTCTATACCCAGTAGCTTTGTGCCAGCTCACAGCCCGGCTGTCATCCGTTCTGCCAATCTGTCTGTCTGACTGTCGGCCTATTTGTCATCTGTTTACGTGTCTGTCTGTCTGTCTGTCTGTCTGTCTGTCATCAGGGTTTTGGAAGAATTTCTTTTTTAATTTCTCCTCAACTTAATTAGATTATTAAATTATACAAAAATGTCAAGTGAAATGACACCTCAGCCACAGGCATCTATCCCCTTGTACATAGGTGGACGGACGTTAAAAAATATATAATTTTTTAATTTACTCTATAATAGGGCTTATATACGTGGTTGATTTGAATGAGCTTTATTGCCATGCCAGGACAAGGTCTGATTGAATGCACAGCAAACGCAAAAATAATTAATGAATTAAGCATTAAGAGTATAGGCCTATACTATAACAAATATCCTATATTAACCCATCATGGGCGGCAACCCGTTTTGGTGTTAGCATTACCTTATGCTTTAGCTATGAAAAATAGCAGATCTACAAGCTCATAGCTGACATAGAAACATAGCTTTTTCAGAAAACTGTCAGGATTTACAATTTTAGAATCTGATCTCAGGTCAGAATGGGCTTAAGCCCCTGCAGGTTGGCAGGAGGGAGTGTAGCGCCCAGAATTACATTAGATAATTGACACTGGGTGGATACAACATGCAGCCAGTCTGAGTCTGGATCAAACATTATAAAATAAATACATACACACGCACATAAGAAATGGTGAGGACCGGCGGGCTGGTAGACCACATCACTCTGACTCAGACATAACATAAGCTTTTGGTGTGTGTCCACAGTCTTTGTCTACACAAACATTAAATTCCCGTTGACAATGGAAGGAGAATTATTTTACGTGTAAAAGAGTAAATAGACATATAAAGTGCCCATTTACGTCATGATGATGTACGATGATAGAGAAGAGCGCCCCTCACTTCACACTGGTGTGATTTTCATGTACACTTAAATGAAGCAGGCCTACGTCTGTCTGTCTGTCTGTCTGTCTGTCTGTCTGTCTTGTTTGTGTCTGTGGCTAATCTCGCAAACCAATTACAGCGTGTAATTCCTTGTGCACTCTGCCAGTATATACCAAAGGATGCAAAATCTCAGAATAATGATTCTCACAATTGTGAATAATTGCTTATTTTTGCGTGAATACATTTCACAATTTGTGAATTGATAATGTCAGATCCACCGCCATGCAGTGATGCCAGACTTTCCTACGGAAAACAAGCCCAACAGAAGCGACTATAGACCACATGCTGTGACACGCGTGCCTTTTTTGAAAATAGCAGATCTACAAGCCCATGATGTGTTGCTATTTTCAAAAAAAAATATCATCAAATTGTGGATGGTTTTTAAAAATACAAAAGTTTGTATGGGGTTCCCTCCCTGGACTAAATGGGGCTCCGCAGAATAATAGCCTATACATTTTAATCTGGGGGGTCCTTACATGAAAATGTTTGAGACGACTTGCCCCATTACCAACCCTATACCTAACTGCACTAAGGCCACGTTGTCGGAATTATTGGCAGTCCTCGACTCCCCAGTTTTAAACAACATTAAGAAGCAAAAGCAACTACACTTTACAAACAAGCCCAAATAAAACCACAAAACTACTACCATATATATATTTACGGGACATTGTTCCTGATCTATAAGATCAAAATGCGTTGCTTCGTGCCACGCTTTGAGCTTGTACATCTATTGCTACTTTTGACGCTCACAGTTACGTATAAAAGGGAGTTAATTAATTTACAAAAGAAACACTAAAACGAGATAGATAGGAGGTTTCTGCTCGACAGGCAGACGTAGGACGCAGACGGACAAGGCACTGTCCACTGTGTCCAGGAGGACGCAGACAGACAAGACACTGTCCACTGTGTCCAGGAGGACGCAGACAGACAAGACACTGTCCACTGTGTCCAGGAGGATGCAGACAGACAAGACACTGTCCACTGTGTCCAGGAGGACGCAGACAGACAAGACACTGTCCACTGTGTCCAGGAGGACGCAGACAGACAAGACACTGTCCACTGTGTCCAGGAGGACGCAGACGGACAAGACACTGTCCACTGTGTCCAGGAGGACGGACAAGGACACTGTCCACTGTGTCCAGGAGGACGCAGACGGACAAGACACTGTCCACTGTGTCCAGGAGGACGGACAAGACACTGTCCACTGTGTCCAGGAGGACGCAGACAGACAAGACACTGTCCACTGTGTCCAGGAGGACGCAGACAGACAAGACACTGTCCACTGTGTCCAGGAGGACGCAGACAGACAAGACACTGTCCACTGTGTCCAGGAGGACGCAGACAGACAAGACACTGTCCACTGTGTCCAGGAGGACGCAGACAGACAAGACACTGTCCACTGTGTCCAGGAGGACGCAGACAGACAAGACACTGTCCACTGTGTCCAGGAGGACGCAGACAGACAAGACACTGTCCACTGTGTCCAGGAGGACGCAGACGGACAAGACACTGTCCACTGTGTCCAGGAGGACGCAGACAGACAAGACACTGTCCCACTGTGTCCAGGAGGACGCAGACAGACAAGACACTGTCCACTGTGTCCAGCCGTCCTTCTATATTTGGGGCTACAGACTGACGACACCGGACATGACATCAAGAAGAGGTCCCAAGGGAAGCGAGACCGTAATTAGAGGAGTGTTCGTGTATACAACTATACACACACAAGCATTATTCTAAAGCACGAAACAATGAAAGCCAAACTGGACATTTCAACAGTCCATTCACTCCCGCCGACAATGAGCCTCGCTGCGTCATGTGTATTTAACTACACCCCCAATGTCTTTTCATTCAGCGTCATTCAGAGGAGATGCCCCCGGCCCATCCTCTTACATGCTTACTCATCAGGACAACTTCCTCCAAGCATCTCCCTCTCTCTCTCCCTCTCCCTCTCCCTCTCTCTCTCCTCTCTCTCTCTCTCTCTCTCTCTCTCTCTCTCTCTCTCCCCTCTCCCTCTCCCTCTCTCTCCCTCTCCCTCTCCCTCCCTCTCTCTCTCTCTCTCTCTCCCTCTCTCCCTCTCTCTCCCCCTCTCTCTCTCCTCATTCATGGCTCTGTGTGCGTGCGGCGCTTGAAAGATATTTACTGAATTTAAAAAAGCTCTCTCTCTCCTCTCTCAACCCACATCCATCTCTCTCTCTCTCTCTCTCTCTCCACCTTCATCTCTCTCTCTCTCTCTCTCTCCTCCCCCCCCCCACCCCTCGTATTGCCTCTCTCCCTCCCTCTGTCCTCCTCTATTGTGTCTCAACAGGAGAGCGAGAGAGCGTTTGACTGCTCCTCTCAACCAAAAAAATGCACAGCAGCAGCACGCTCGCGCGGCAGTCAAGGACAACT
>NC_137876.1:24482934-24490434 GCF_963924005.1 Protomyctophum bolini
TGTTTTAGACAAAGACCTTTGATGTGTGTGTGTGTGTGTGTGTGTGTGTGTGTGTGTGTGTGTGTGTGTGTGTGTGGGGGGGGGGGGGTCCACTTCTAGGGCATATGCATGAGGCCACAGACCCCCATTTGATAACATTTTCTATACCTCTGCAGGGACCCCCAGTCTACACCATACAATTCTAACTTTGAGAGTGTACACATGGAACCAAATGGACCCTTGTTCCATGTGTACACTCTCAGAGAGTTACATTATAACTCCTCTAGGACACCCCCCCGGGGGGCACCAAACCCCAGTGGATGAAAGTACTGTATTACTGTAAATTAGATTTATGAGTAGAGAATAGAGACGACTGCCTCTTGACTTTTTTTTCTAGGAGAGAGGCTTCTTCCATATTATCCTTGAACATGAGTGCAAACCTTTATTCATTCACAGCAAACATTTTTACCTCATATCTTTGCTTCTGGGAGGTCCCTGGAAACAACATATTCTCAAATGGGGATCGGCAACCAATTACATATAATTTGTGGGGTCCTTGACATGAAAAAGTTTGAGAACCACTGATTGAACGATTGAGAAGACATTTGAAGAATGCGGTCTCAGGTCTTAATGGTTTAAGTGGTTAAAAAGCAAGCGGATTCTGTGCTGCCCTCAGGTGGTCATGAAGAGTATTCCATAGGTGACATGGGGCCAGGTGGAGCATGATTATTGGGCGCATGGAGAAGCAGGTTGTTGCTGGTTCCTATAAGTGGAGGTTTAGGGAGGGCTGAGCACTTCCATCGATGCAGCTTGGAGGTCAGGAGTACATTTTATGTTGTCTGTCGGGTGGAAACCTCAAATGTCCAAAACTGTTACTTTTCCTGAATTCAAATTCCAAAGTATCAACGATGGCAGAGCTGCGGCCTCGTTTCTTTGGTCGATGTCTCAAAATCGACGTGATTTTACTTTTTGTTTTCAGTTGTTTCACTGTCTCCAAAATAAATGAAAAGGCCAAATAAAATATGAATAATACAATATATATATATGGATATAAGAGGTTTCTGCCAGACAGCAACGATTAATGCCAATACTTTTGTATTTCTAAAAACATCTGAGTACTTCTTCCACCACTGCATGTATGTTCAGTGTAAATGTACTTTTACAAGAGGGTGCAATGGGACAGCACTTCGGTCGTAGTATCGATCAGAGAAAGAAAGGCTCATAATTCATATAGCCTCTGTCGGGCAGAAACCTCTTATCTCCATATGGTGTTCCTTTGTAAAGCAACACCCTAATTGATAACACTGCAAAAGCATCAAACACAAGCTCAAACGAGCTTGTTGATCTGCTACTGCTGCTATCTGCTATTTTTTTTATTTGAATCCTGAAAGGTATAACGGACATGTGAGGTTTCCAGCCGACAGAGGCGATATGTTAAATTAATTTATCGACGGGGTGTTTTGCTGGTCGTTGCCTGTTTCTAAGCAAAACAAGAAGTAATGTTGTTGGATAAAATCAGATGACAGGACGGAAAGCCGCTCAGGGCAGAGCCAAGAGAGTCCCAACGCTGCTGTGGACGTGGCCTCAGGGAGATGTGGAGATAATCAGAAATGTTGACCTCGGGGCTCGCCACTAGCTGACCAGAAAATGCCTAGTCCACATAATCACAACACCCCCCCCGGTTCGATTACAACTGCAGATCTGACTGGGGGTGGTTTATGGAAGCATTATATTGATATTCTAAAGCTGCACTATATGTAACTTTCCTCGTCGGCCCCGGATTTGAACCGGGTTTCCGTGCAAGTGCTGGATGCTTTACCTTTAAGCTAATAAAGGTATCCCCTGCTTGCTCAGGGGATGAATTGAATCTGAAATGTGTGTCAAACCAGAATCAGGGTGGTACGTGTCAAAGGTCACGTCTCATCTACTGTAGACCCACAATCTAAATGTCTCAATAGAAGAGCCGGGAGACAAAATACAATCACCCCAAGTTATATTGTATTACTTTTAACATAACATACAGTACTCTGCCGTACAGATTGGACAACATTACATTTGAAAGAAATGTCCCTTTGTGCCGCTTCAATATGTATATATTCACTATTTTGTATTACAGAAATAAGTCCTAAATAACTATAGAACTCCTAGTGCCTTTGACATCTAATTGCCTTCTGTATTTCATGTCATGTCTGTGGACTGGGTATGCTGCAAAAGTAATTGCTATTTGGGATATATATATTTTTATCTGAATCTGAATCTCATCTAAATGAAATCCCAAATCCAACATCGACTGAATCTGACAGTTAACTTTCATGTTTGTTATACTTAACAACAAAGCCACTTCTTTCCATTTCACACACGGCTGTTGATTAATTAAATAAACAAACTACAGAGCGTCAGACTAGTTATTTAGAATTATAAACAGCAGAACAAGCTTTCAACTTCAAGTGATGATGAATTAGAGATGGTGATGATCAAGTACTGATGATGATCAAAAACTGTGGTGTGTGTGTGTGTGTGTGTGTGTGTGTGTGTGTGTGTGTGTGTGTGTGTGTGTGTGTGTGTGTGTGTGTGTGTGTGTGTGTGTGTGTGTGTGCACACCTTCCAACAATTAAGTGCCACCTATTGACATTTCAGAAAAGTTATACAACTGCAGCCGGCCATGATGCTGACTATTTATCTAGTCTACGTTATTTTCCAGTTGAATGCAGCTGGAGTAGAATATGGTACTGATGTAGTTAGGACTGTACACCCACTAAAAGTGTTATTCAAAAGTTAGGACTGTCATAGCGCCACCAGGAGGCAGTTTTTAGCAAAACCAACTTTTTTGACAGTAGCCTACACCTACAGATTTTGTCTAAACATCACGCAAATCGGTACAGTCTCTCTATAGCCATTAAACAAAATGGATTATTTTTTGATTTTTCATACTCCACCCTAAGATTGTCTTCCAAAGTTTGCAGGACTGCTCCATTTTTAACAAAATGTCTCAAATCATTAACACAGCGTGTGATTTCAGTGACATTTTGCACGCACATTCCCACTAAGCAGAGGAAATAAATGCCACTTGAAAATGTTCAAATCCGCCTCATGGTGGTGGCGCAATAACTGACCGATTTGTGTAAAACATCTCACATCTGCGCTTTATAGCAACAACAGTCGGCAACACATTTTTGGTTATTACTCCTTGAGATTTTATCAAAATTTCATAAAAATCGGTACACATGAGCTCTATAGTCATGTGATTGTCATTGTTGAAGGAGCAAAGGAGTCCTAGTAAGTATATAGGAGGTAGGTTTTAAGTGTTTAACTTAGAGCACATATATAAACCAGCTCAGTGGCCTTGTAGGTAGAGTGTCCGCCCTGAGACTGGGAGGTTGGGGTTCAATCCCCGGCCGGGTCATACCAAAGACTCTAAAAATGGGACCCAGTGCCTCCCTGCTTGACACTCAGCATCAAGGGTTGGATTGGGGGTAAGTCCCTGCGACATACTAGCGTCATGTCCAGGGGGTGTACTTGTACATCAAGCTGCCTCACGCTACAGAAACAGGAGATAGGCTCCTGCTCCTATGGGCCTGATGGCTCGGCAAGGCTACTTACTTACACATATAAACCCCTGGCATGGACAGCATTATGTTATTTCAGAATTTGTCCCAGCGTTAGATTGGAACAAAGCAGGTCCAGCATGTTGTATCGTTGACCTTCAGAAAACCTGATCAACAGCAAAAGTTTTACACATGTGATGCGTATGATGCCCAGGAAGGTTATTGCTGATCCCATCTGTTACACTGGTTCTAAATGACCTGTTCAATGACCTCGACAGTCGACACTGATCAAAAAGCAAGCGCTATATTAACTGGGCTTACGGCAGTGAAAATAATTGATTGCTAGGCAGTGGGCACTGCATGGAAGCCAATCCCACTCCCTCTCCTTTCAAGAGTGGGTGTTAACATACAGTACTTATAGATATTGTATGCTTGAGCTATCGACTTTCTTTCTTTCTTTCTTTCTTTCTTGCTTTCTTTGTATTTGTTTCGATCATCATACAAGAAAAAAAGGGTGACAAACTGACAATAAAACAATACAAAGTCAAATTCATAGTCGGCATCAACAGTTTCCATTTCCCTCCTCCTTTCTGTACTGAAAATGATGTTATTATATTGGTAACTGTGGCATACCATTGCTTTGTTTTATCTCTTTGTCTAGTTCATTCCAAAGGCTCAGCCCGCAGACTGAAATACACAAAGGCCTACGAGTAGTTCGGACATGCACATGAAGCAACGATAGAGATGTATTGACTCTGTGAACTTAGTAGGAGTCAGATGTGCATTTATTTCAGTTTGACCACTAAACCTCTCCCCTGCATGGCAGCGACCGGTGGGCATAGCAAATCCCCCCAACCCTGCTGGGTATGTATCTGCTTTCACATAGGCCTATACACTATCCTATCTGTCACACTGTATATAATATTTCTTCTATTTTTTTTTATTTATTTTTTATCCCACGATTTTGTAACCCAGTTTTTCTTTTTCACCCAGTGCCAATTGTCTAATGTAATCCTGGGCGCTACACTTCCTCTGCCATCCTGGGGGGGCAGCGGACTGACCTCATGCCTCCTTCTATGCATGAGGAGTCCAAGCTGCTTCTTTTCACCTGACAGAGGGGAATTTCCCCGGCCGGACGTAGCGCGTGGAAGGGACACGTTATTCCGACCAGTTCCTTTCCCCTCCATCAGGCGCCCCGGCTGGCCAGGGGGAGGTAGTTTTAGAGACCAGGATTACGGCATGTTTTTGTGAGGGTATCTACCCTAGGGGACACGGGGAGAACATGCAAACTCCACACAGAAAGGCCCTTTCGCCAACCCCCGCCTCGGGTATGGGCACTGATGACGCGGAGGAGGGAACACGCCGCCAGTGCCCACAGCGTCCCCAGCGGGAATCGAACCCAGGACCTTCTAGCTGTGAGGCGACAGCACTACCAACTGTGCCACCGTGCCCCTAATATTTATTCTATTTAACCTGTTTTCTATCTCTTTCCCTTTGCTCTCACTCTAGCAGCTAGCTCCATCCTCGCTCTTCTCATATTAGGAATATTACAAAATGATGGAGTGCACAGCCACCCACTGCGTTACACCTGTACAGCTGTGACGTGACACATAGCACAGATTCTGGTTCTGGTAGTGTGGGCACTGTTCCCTTGTCAGCTCTGTGTCGTCTTGCACGTCTATACAGCATGAGCTGTGTTTGGTAACCCCTCCATAACTGGCATGAATGCTGTACTGGCTTTTAAAAATGACACATGACAGTCATGGAGACAGTCATGGAGATGCGAGGAATATACATTTCTACGCATCTGCCGTTAATACCAGTTGTGTTCATATAGTTTTACTCAAGAGGTATCAGGACAAAGTCATTGTTTTACAAGCCGAGTCGAGCCATGAGTCATTGCCATTAAAGTCCAAGTCGATTTTTGATAAAGTCAAGGCTAGAGTCCATGCTGGTTTTACGTTTCTATGAACCTACTCTAGCCTTTAACAAAGTCTACGAAAACAATCACATCATCCAAGATAGACTATAGCTCTTAATTTGCAAAAGAGAAAAGAAAGAAGAACTTTCAATTTAAACGTACACAATATATCCACAGCCTCTGCAACCACGGCTTTCCTATTATCACAAGCAGCAGGGGGAGAAAATGATAGTGCCATTACGCAGCACCGAGTCTCCTCCTGAAGAACCATCACGGAGACAACGGGAGAATTCAAGTGGATTTGCTTTCAGAGCGTTTTGCTGTGCGGAGACCCCCCCCCCCCCCCTCCCTCCCTTTCCCCCGGCCTCCTGCCTCCCGTTTGCTTAATTACAGAGCTGATTTATTTTCTCCATTACTTCATCTCAGGGCCCCAGCAACACATGGTCCTGAGGAGAACACCGATTATCACGCCAACGTATGCGGTCCGGAGCAGCGGTCCGTCACTCATTCCAGGAATTGGGGGGGAAAAGACAGAGCTAAAATTATTCAGAGAAGAGTGCGAAGAGAGTGATTTAGGAGATGTTTGGAGAGAAGAAAAAAGAAAAGTCCACCCAAAGTTGTTAGATTTGTTTTTTTAGGAAACCAATGTGTTCATTTTACCGCTTATGGGTGCATTCAATTCCACTTACACTCTTTGGAGTTAAGTGAACAGAATTCTTCGGTGCACCTTTTCTACCTAAATGTGATAACTTATGTTAATTAGATTTTTTGTTATACCATTATTATTATAATCATTATTCTTATTACTGTTACAGGTGGTAGTGGTCTGCAGGGATTACATTCAGAATATATATATATATTCTACTTAATTGTATTTCTCTGAGTTATTGCACTCTTGGCAAACGTTATACCGTATGCCGGCCAATTGCCAATACATAAAAGAAGACATTTTAAGAAACAAACAGACTCCTCTCCAACTAGCCACCTCTCATTCCACTGCACAAAGAGTTGTTCACCTCTCACTCCACTGCAAAAAGAGCTGTTCACCTCTCATTCCACTGCACAAAGAGCTGTTCACCTCTCATCCCACTGCACAAAGAGCTGTTCACCTCTGACTCCACTGCACAAAGAGCTGTTCACCTCTCATTCCACTGCACAAAGAGCTGTTCACCTCTCATTCCACTGCACAAAGAGTTGTTCACCTCTCATTCCACTGCACAAAGAGCTGTTCACCTGTCATTCCACTGCACAAAGAGTTGTTCACCTCTCACCCCACTGCACAAAGAGCTGTTCACCTCTCACTCCACTGCACAAAGAGCTGTTCACCTCTCATTCCACTGCACAAAGAGCTGTTCACCTCTCATTCCACTGCACAAAGAGCTGTTCACCTCTCATTCCACTGCACAAAGAGCTGTTCACCTGTCATTCCACTGCACAAAGAGCTGTTCACCTCTCACTCCACTGCACAAAGAGCTGTTCACCTGTCATTCCACTGCACAAAGAGCTGTTCACCTCTCACTCCACTGCACAAAGAGATGTTCACCTCTCATTCCACTGCACAAAGAGCTGTTCACCTGTCATTACACTGCACAAAGAGCTGTTCACCTCTCATTCCACTGCACAAAGAGCTGTTCACCTGTCATTCCACTGCACAAAGAGCTGTTCACCTCTCACTCCACTGCACAAAGAGCTGTTCACCTCTCATTCCACTACACAAAGAGCTGTTCACCTCTCACTCCACTGCACAAAGAGTTGTTCACCTCTCATTTCACTGCACAAAGAGCTGTTCACCTCTCATTCCACTGCACAAAGAGCTGTTCAGCCATTCAGTTCTGTGGCCTGTGTTCTTCTGTAGTGCACCTTTATTCTTGTTCAGTAGCTCTTAAACATGCACGCACGCACGCACACAAACACGTTATGCATGCGCGCAAACACACACGTTTGTTACTGGTATTTTTTATGACCCATATGACCGTTTCCGATTATGCTACCGATTATATCGTGCATCTCTACTTGTGAGGACATCAATATGTTAGGACGGCCCTTGCCCACTTT
>NC_137876.1:24497934-24542934 GCF_963924005.1 Protomyctophum bolini
GGCCCTAGCAACCAGACACCACGTCCACCCTATTCTGATTCTGCTAGTGGGATGTATCGTTGCAGAAATCTCCAACTGTTTGAGTTTTTGTGTTTTAGTTTAGTTATTTTTTTCTTCTGTAAAATCACCTACTATACTTGTTCATACTATACAGTGTCACACAAGCATCAATAGTAGCAGATCTCGAAGCGTATAGCACGAAGCAACGCATATACATGCAGTTTGAGCTTGTAGATCTGCTACTAATAATACCTAAACTCTACATTTGAGCTTGAATCCTAAAAGTAACGGTTTTGCTTTTATGGACAAATGACGTTTCCACCCGACAGAGAAGATGCATTTTTACAGTTAGGAATTGGATGCAATTAAGAAAAGATTCAGATGTCCTCACAAAACCAGCAATACAAAAATGTGCATGGGTTTGCGCGTGTGGGGGTGTGTGTGTGTGTGTGTGTGTGTGTGCGTGTGTCTGTGTGTGCTACATTATCAATTGGGCGATGTGTGAGGTAGGAATACAGAGCAGGTTTGTGGCATAATCTGAATATAGCAGTATAGTAGCCCGAAGGCAATAGGCTAGTAGCCATAGGCTACATACAAGAGTGAGAGAGACAATGTGGGCATTCGTGCGTGTGTGCGTGCGTGCGTGTGTGTGTGTGTGTGCTGTATGGACTTACCCACACACACACGCTCCAGGCAGACAGACGGACAAAGACAGAGAATGAGCTGGAGGTAGGGGCAGGAAGTCTACACAGTGTGTGTAGGCTGCGTGAAGCGGGCAGAGTATATGCCATATATAAAATCTATATGGGATTCAGCCAACAGCAAGGTTAATACATTAATACATTAGTAAGACTGTCTGTACTGAGATTGAACGCCTGTGTACGAGCTTGTGTGTGTATGTGTGTGTGTGTGTGTGTGTGTGTGTGTGTGTGTGTGTGTGTGTGTGTGTATGTGTGTGTGTGTGTGTGTGTGTGTGTGTGTGTGTGTGTGTGTGTGTGTGTGTGTGTGTGTGTGTGTGTTTGTGTGTGTGTACACGTGTGTGCATGTATGTTATATCACTTAACCATGTAGAACTGAACACAGAAATAGACCATCATGTAAGCCTATAAATGTATATAGTATACAGACACAATGTACAGCCACGTGCACTATATACACATATGCACATGTTGTTTACAGTGCTGCACAAGTGCACAACACACATCCCACCAGTGCATGGGGACAGTATCTATACTGTACATATCTCTGTCTCCATAGAGGAAGTAGTAATAACTAGAACTGCACTCTGCCGAGTGCATACTTGCTTGTTGCACACTAGTAGGCCATAAATGGCCTACTAGTGCGCAAGCAGAGCGCGCAAGTACTTTCGACCGCTGGAAAGTATCACATCTCAGTATCTCTGTGAAGGAACGTTTAAAATGTATAATCATTACGTGTAACTATTTGCTACCTAACTACTTTTTTACAGAAAAATGAATCATTGATATGTGATGAAAAAAAGGTATATAAACTGAATTAAAATATATTATACAGTATAATTATTTTATTACTTATTGTAAATTGTCAATTGTTTTAAATGTATTTCATTTTGTACTATAGTGATATTAATACTAAATCATGATCAGAGTAATATGTGTCTCTAACTTCAATTTCTGTAATAATACTTTCAAATTTGTTGAAATATACATGATCTAAAATACTTCCGAAATCTGTAGTTGGATTTGACATTTGAATTAATTAATTAATTTGATTAGCAGTATACTGTGGTTACTTGGTTCCAAAAAGTGAAGACAAGTTTTCTTCAACGGTAAATCTGTGCCTGGTTTGCTGGGACTAGTTACAACATTACGTCATCCTTGAGAGAGTACATGGTGTGTATATGACGTAATGTTGTAACTTGTAACTTGTAACTAGTCCCAGCAAACCAGGCACAGACTGTATGTAGTTGTTCTAGTTACAACTACATACAGAGTATGTAGTTGTAATTTGATTAGCAGTATACTGTGGTTACTTGGTTCCAAAAAGTGAAGACAAGTTTTCTTCAACGGTAAATCTGTGCCTGGTTTGCTGGGACTAGTTACAACATTACGTCATCCTTGAGAGAGTACATGGTGTGTATATGACGTAATGTTGTAACTTGTAACTTGTAACTTGTAACATTACGTCATATACACACCACATACTCTCTCAAGGATGACGTAATGTTGTAACTAGTCCCAGCAAAACAGGCACAGATTCACCGTTGAAGAAAACTTGGCTTCACTTCAAAGAGACCAAGCGAAACGATTACTTGCGCGCTCTGCTTGCGCAAGTAACTACATACAGAGTATGTAGTTGTAATTTGATTAGCAGTATACTGTGGTTACTTGGTTCCAAAAAGTGAAGACAAGTTTTCTTCAACGGTAAATCTGTGCCTGGTTTGCTGGGACTAGTTACAACATTACGTCATCCTTGAGAGAGTACATGGTGTGTATATGACGTAATGTTGTAACTTGTAACTTGTAACTTGTAACTAGTTACAACATTACGTCATATACACACCATGTACTCTCTCAAGGATGACGTAATGTTGTAACTAGTCCCAGCAAACCAGGCACAGATTTACCGTTGAAGAAAACTTGTCTTCACTTCGAAGAGACCAAGCGAAACGATTACTTGCGCGCTCTGCTTGCGCAAGTAATAAACCAACCCAGTGTTTATCACTTAAACCACAGCATCCGTATTTTGAAAATAGACTATACTTTTTGCTTATCGTTATAGTTTGAGTAAATACTAGTTCTTAAGTGTTAGTAAGTAATTGTCTATTGTGTTGATTCAGTTATATTAAATGCACCAAACTCACCGAGACAAACTCCTAGTATTTGCAAAGACTGTAGTGGCAATAAAACATATTCTGATTCTGATGAGAAAAGGGTTGATAGGTAGAAAGGTAGAAATGATTATCTCTACCACAGCCTCAGCTCATATAACACAGTATGGAATGCTGTTTGGAACAGAATAGAAGAAAACAGCTAATTATGATGCTCTCTCTCTCTCTCTCTCTCTCTCTCTCTCTCTCTCTCTCTCTCTCTCTCTCTCTCTCTCTCTCTCTCTCTCTCTCTCTCACACACAGTCTTTCTCTCAGGACTAGCATAATTTGAGCCTTGTCTCAAATTCGGCTGAATCCAAAGAAGAGTCCAAAAGAGTTCCCACGAGGTCAGGATTATGACTTGGTAGCTTTCCCAATAACGCCACGCATACTGTGGTCGCCTGTGAAGTGCCCCCGTGCAGGCGCGAACGCACGTGCACGCACGCACACACACACACACACACACACACACACACACACACACACACACACACACACACACACACACAGACACACACACACACACACACACACACACACACACACACTTATACCCTCTCCAAACCAGCTCACACCAGATCCTGTCAAGAGCCCGGGCGGCTTTGGGCCCTAAATACGGGAAACCGAGAATTCAGCATTCCTTGCGAGAAGCCTTACAGTAACATGAGGCTTTAAGATTAGGACAATGCGGCCGCGTGACGCAGGGAAATCCAAGAAACCTGTCAGGGATTAGCAGAGATTTCACGGAATTTCACACCCAATGCAAGGCCGAGGCATTCAATCTGCTAGTGAATGGTGGGGGGGGGGGGGGGGGGGGAGAGTTTGACAGAGGAAACATTAAAGAAGTTCTGAATGCAAATCCATGCGGAAGGTGGCGAGAGCAACATTTTCAAAGTAGCATGCAGGAAAATACAGAAACTAGAATTCAATTAAACGGTCAATGTTGATATAGTTTAGTGATGCTAGACCTCCGATTATTAAATCAAACGTGAAATGCTTCCTGCATTATTGTGCACTGTGTCCAGTACTTAAACGCTTGGATTATAGCTTCCCTTAATAACCTCTATGGGGGACACTATAGGTTTTCACTCCGTCTGTCCATCTTTCCGTCTGTCCATGATCCTGTCCAGACCATGAGGATGGATCAAAACACCAACTTCGTATGTTATCAACCGATAATCACCAGTATGTTCCTATCTGGACAATTTACAATTTACAATTTAGGCATTTAGCAGACGCTCTTAATCCAGAGCGATTTACATTAAACAAGAACAAAAGCATGGCATACATCACATAAAAGCATTTATCATGAAACATGTGTAAGCTAAGAAAGTAACAGTGGAATATCTATATAATGAAACTATACATACATATATACTGCTATACATATGTACTATGGCGTGCTATGACTATATACAATGCAATTCTAGTGCTGTCTACATAACATGCTATAAGTCTGTATCAAATGCTATCTAAGTCTACAGAAATGCTATCTAAGGGGGTAGGGTAAGTGCTATGGGCCATGATGGAGTCTGAAAAGGTGGGTTTTCAGACTACGGCGGAAGATTGGGAGTGATGCATGGATCATGCAATGCAGGCAGTGTGGACATTTTCACATACTGCCTATATGCCGCCCAGTATAGGCGACTACGAAATGCGGAAGTGAAATGAATGCCGCAGAAGCGAAGACATTGTGAAACTGAATTAAGACTGATATGAGGTTATAGGGGACTTACGTGACCGGTTATTTTAAACTCCTTCACTCAGTGAATCGCCCTATGGGGAGTGCCATCTCTGGCATGAACACACAGAATTAAACCATATACTTCACGAACAATTTCATTGGTCGGGACTTCTACCCGCCCATGGCATGATCACCCCTCCCACCGGGGTGATAGCGTTCCACTCATGCCACACGGGTCATTCCGATTGTCTTCTGCTTGCTGAACGCACGTTAAGCCACGCTACCTGTTTGTTATTACCTGTTGAAACCGTATCTCACCAAAGACGGGCCATCGGCTTGTACCAAGAGATTCACAGTGTTCTGCAAACCCTCCGGTAGCCCTCTTCACGATGACACGTCTCTTGCAAAAGACCACGTAAGTGTTTACCGGCCGCTGAGAAGCGTAACAAAGGTCTTGTGCAGTGTAGAGTTTGTTAGCCTGCTAGCCAGCTTCCTCCTCCGGTCGTTAGCTCAAGCTAGAGGCCCTCCTCGGCTAGCTTTAGCTCGCTGGTGCAGCGCCGAGAGACGCCACTTAGCCTCGCTGTTACACAACGTTAGCCTCCTCCCGCGCCGTAAGACCGGGCTGTCTGCTAGCTTGCACTCGCCTACACAACGAGCCTTAGACGCGGCCCTGCCTTGTTAGCCTGACGCCGAAAGACGCGAGCTAACTCGCCGCTACGCTCCGCGCCGCTGAATACACATCACCGACGCGGCCCAGCTTTGTTTACTTGCCGCCGAAAGACGTTGGTTTACTCGCCGCCGAAGTTACTCTCCGCCTCCGGCCGTTTACACGCTCCCGCGGTAAAAACCGGAGTGCATCTTCCAGGCCATCGCTGAAAGACGAGGCCCCTCCACTGGGCTTATTAGTGTAAACAATAACCCACTTGACCCACGTGACGACCCGCGGATAGTGACCACGGTCCTAGTAGTTACTGAAGTAACTCTGGTTGTGGTACTTTCCCTGCTAGGTTACGAAAGTAACCCAGGTTCTAGTAATTTCTCTGCTATTTTTGAGTGCTCTGTGTAAACTCCACTCTAACTAGCAAGAGCCTGTGGTTGGTTTGTTTTCTCTGCTATCTTGAGTGTTTGTGAAAACTCCACTCTAGTTAACATGGATACTGACAAGAACCCAGCATCCACTAGCACCAAGGCTAGTAGCTTAGCAGCTACTCCACAGAGGGTCTGTCTCCACAGGTCATGCTCCAACCTTCTGGCTGTAGATGACCGCCACACAAGCTGTGCCTTTGCCTGGACTTCTTCGCCAGGCCATCCTTGCTCCTGGCTTCTGTCCATGCTGTCTTCCCCTTTCCTTCCGGCGGAAGCAGAGGCGTCTTCAGCGGGTTGAGGCCCGCATCGCCCACGGCGATGCCAACTTGGACGACCCGGGTTTTGATCTGAGAACACATTCTCCACTCTGACCCAGCGCCCCAATACAGGGGCTCGTCCTAAGCCTACATCCACCGCCACCAGACAGGCAGCAGCCTGCACCTGGAGCCAGGGGGATGGGCACAACTACGCTCCGGCTAAGAAGGTACCTAAGCCCGCTGAAAAACGGGCTCCAACCTTATAACTTAAAAGAGAAGTGCTTCTACAATATCTTGGACTGCGGGTTCCTTCTTCAAGCTACACCAACACCCAAGATGGCCTGCAGGGGTGACAACGGCTCTAGTTGACTCGCCGCCGAAGCTACTCTCCGCCTCCGGCCTTTTACACGCTCCCGCGGTAAAAACCGGAGCGCAATTTGCCAGGCCATCGCCAAAAGACGAGGCCTCACCACTGGGCTTATTAGTGTAAACAATAACCTACGTGACAACACAGTGACTACGGTCCTAGTAGTTACGAAAGTAACTCTAGTTCTAGTACTCTCCCTGCTAGGTTACGAAAGTAACCCAGGTTCTAGTAATTTCTCTGCTATTTTTGAGTGCTCTGTGTAAACTCCACTCTAACTAGCAAGAGCCTGCGGGTGGTTTGTTTTCTCTGCTATCTTGAGTGTTTGTGAAGACTCCACTCTAGTTGGCATGGATACTAACAAGAACCCAGCCCCCACCGCCTCGTCCTCTCTGTCCAGACCCCTCAACCTTGACGCGTCTCAGAGACACCATGACGAGTCCTTCCTGGGCTCCTCCCCTGCCAAGAAGGCGGCTCGGACCGCCAACAACAAGCTCCACACGCTCTTCACCAAACTGGTAAACAGACCTGTGGAGCCAGACCCAAGACATCAGCCAGGCCTCGCCGGCTGGCTCTTGGTGCTGCTCTCCCTCCAGCGGGATCTCGTCAGCCCACCAACGAGGCTCCCTCGAACCGGGTGGTTGCGACAACGGGATGTCGGATGCAGTCCTAGGCCTCCACCGACGACTACCGCTACTACTACCTCACGCAGCGGCAAAAGGCACGAGTCTCACTCGACGTGGTTCCCCAGCGACCCTCGACTACCGACTGCTTCCCTCAACATTACAGGTATGTACATTGTGAAGCTAGGTTTGTTTAGCTTTTAGCTAACCTTTTCGAGGTCGGGAGTAGCAACCTCGTTGGATGGCCGATGCCACCCTAGCTGCTTAGCTTTCTAGATAGGCTGTTTTCAAGGTGGATGACGGACAACGAGCTCCTCCAAGAGCTCCCTCCGTGGACGTGAGGGACAAACGTCCCCCATGCCCCGCTGACCAACGCCGCCGCCCTCCAGCAGCCGCACCGCCGCCCTCCACGGGGGAGACGCACCCTGACGTCTTCCCCCATCAAACCCGCCTCAGGGCTTGCGCTGGGCGTAGTAGTCTCGGACTGCACTCCCAAGCCGCCCCACAAGAGGTTGAGGCTCATGGCACGGGTTCCCGCCATGTCCGGGCCCGTGGCCCTGTGCGACCACGCGCTCCCCTGGTGATGGAGAACCCCTTGCGCGTCGCCTGACACAGTGGGAACTGTGCGGAGCGTCTTCTTGGGTTCTCCGCTCCATAGCGAGAGGTTACAGGCTCCGGTTCGCTATGAGGCCCCCTGCATTCGGAGAAGTCCTCTACTCCGAGGCACACGGCGAAGAGGGTCAGATTCTCCAGCAGGAGATCAACTCTGTCCTGTTTCTGTAATAAAGGCTTTGCCCAAAAAAACACAAACAACAACAATATCGGGGGGGGCATGAGCTCGCTGTGGAGGGAAACCCCTGGGTTTCCCGACACAATGAGACGGGACCTATTTCCGGTGCCGAGTGCACCCGTTTCGACGGGCACACTCGTCACGAGCCGGACGGGTCATGCCCAATTTTTCTCTCGTCCAGGGAACTCCACTGCCACAGTGGAGGCTCCCATGGCCACAGAGAACCCTCTGGCTCGATGCCGACCGCAGTGGAAACTGTGCGGAGCATCCCCCTGGGTCCTACGCACCATAGCAAAGGGCTACAGGCTCCAGTTTGCTATGAGACCACCCGCTTTCGCAGAAGTCCTCTTCTCCGAAGCTCGTGGGCAAGTGGCAGAAGTGCTCCAGACAGAGATTCAGTCCCTGCTGGAGAAGAAGGCCGTCAGAGAGGTACCATTGACTCAGAGTCGCAGCGGTTTTTACTCCCGCTACTTCCTGGTCAAGAAAAAAGGGGGGGGGCTATGTCCGATACTGGACCTACGGGCTCTCAATCGGTACCTCAAGACCTTCAACTTCAAAATGCTGACGACCAAGTCCCTCGTACGTTCCATACGTCCGAACGACTGGTTCACGTCGATAGACCTGAAAGACGCCTATTTTCATATTCCCATTTACCCACCTCACAGGAAATTCCTGCGGTTCGGTTTCAAGGGGAGAGTGTACGAGTACACTGTCCTCCCCCTTAGGGATGTCCCTGAGCCCCAGGGTCTTTGTGAAATGCACCGAGGCAGCGATTGCCCCGCTGCGGCGTCTGGGTCTCCGCGTAGCGAGCTACATCGACGATTGGCTACTAAGCGCGGACTCTGCACGAGAGGCGATGCGGAACACCACTCAAGTGGTGCTCCACATGACCTCCCTGGGGTTCACCATCAATCACGAGAAGAGTGTTCTGGTCCCCACAAGGTCGATAGACTTCATAGGCATAGCACTGGATTCAGTCTCCTACACGGCTCGACTGAGCCAAGCGAGGATGGACGCTTTCCTACAGTGCGTGACGCTGTTCAGGACGGGACAGAGGGTCCCCTTCCGAACCTGCCTAAGGATGGCCGGGCTCATGGCGTCGGCCATCTCCCTAGTACGGCTGGGCAGGCTATACATGAGACCTTTCCAGAGATGGATAAGGTCCCTAGGTGTGCCCACCAGGTGCCTGTTACGGCGAGTGACGGTATCTGCAGGCTGTGTACTCGCCCTGAAGTGGTGGTCGAACAGAGGTGTCCTGGTGGAGGGTGTTCCCCTGGGACAGACCCTTACCAGGAAGATCGTCACCACGGACGCCAGCATGTCGGGGTGGGGGGCCACCCACGACGGCAGGACGGCCAGAGGAGTGTGGCACGGAGCCATGAGGCGTGCACACATCAACTATCTGGAGCTCCTGGCGGTCTTCCTTGCCCTGCGGCACTTCAAACCGCTTATCCAGGGGTGTCACGTTCTGGTTCGAACCGACAACACCACGACAATGTGTTATGTCAACAAGCAGGGATGGCTCAAATCCCTGCGCCTGCACACGTTGGCACACAGGCTACTGACATGGTGCCACGAGCATCTGCTGTCGATCACGGCCTGCCATGTCCCAAGACTCCTGAACACAGGAGCCGACCTGTTGTCCAGAGGCCCACTCCGCTACCACGAATGGTCGCTGCACAAGGTAGTAGCAGCTCAGATGTGGGCCAGATACGGCACGCCGGTGGCGGACCTGTTCGCGTCGGAAGAAAACACGAAGTGTCAGTACTTCTTCTCCCTGACAGGGTCCCCGTCTCTGGGCATGGATGCGTTGGCGCACCCTTGGCCGAGGGGCCTGCTTTATGCATTCCCTCCTCTGCTCCTGATCCCCCCCGCCCTGGCCAGGGTGAGGACTCAGGGCCTATGCATGCTACTGGTGGCCCCGGCTTGGAGGTCGGACATAGTCCCACTCCTGTACGACCGGCCCTGGCAGCTCCCGCTGCGGAGGGACCTGCTCACCCAAGCGGGGCAGGAGATCTTCCATCCACGTCCACAGGACCTGGACCTCTGGGTCTGGCCCGTGAGGGGCTGAACCTGGATGCCGAAGCCCTGCCCCCGAACGTCATCACGACGATTCTAGGGGCGAGAGCCCCGTCTACTAGACAACGATACAACACGGCCTGGACCGTGTTCGAACGTTGGTGTGCGGCCAGACCTGTACGGGTTATCCCGTTTCAGGCTTCAGTGAGGCACATTCTGACCTTCTTGCAGGAATTCCTGGACAGAGGTCTAGGCCAATCCTCTGTGAAGGTCAACCTGGCGGCCATTTCGGCGTACCACGTGGGGGTAGACGGCGAGACAGTAGGTGAGAACCTACTAGTCCGTCTTTCATGGCGGGCGTTAGGCGAGCCTGTCCAGTTTCCAGATCTCTGGTCCCGTCATGGGACCTGACTCTGGTACTGGGCGCCCTTTCGCAGGACCCCTTCGAGCCACTGGGGACAGTGGACTTGAAGTTCCTCACACTAAAGACTGTTCTGCTGGTCGCTTTGACGACTGCGAAGCGAGCCAGCGACATACATGCGCTTTCGGTCAACCCGAGCTGCATGAGATTCAGCGGGAACGACTCTAGAGTCTCTATTAGGCCGAGCCTCGCGTTTTTGCCTAAGGATTTCCCCTCTGGCTGCGCCCCGGTCGATCTGATGGCATTTCACCCGCCACCTTTCTCCTCTGTGGAGGATAGGAGGTTGAATTGCCTATGCCCGGTCAGAGCACTGAGACACTATGTGGACAGAACTGCTCCTTTCAGGAATGGGGATCGACTGTTCGTGTCATGGGGTTCCCGAAGTAAGGGAAAACCGATGACGAAGGTAAGACTTTCACAATGGATTGTGGAAGCCATTCGTTTGGCATACGCCGAGGGAGGAGTGGAGCCCCCAGGGGGCTTGAGGGCTCACTCTACTGGGGTATGTCTGCATCCTGGGCGCTCACCAAAGGTGTCCCCATTCAGGATGTCTGTACAGCGGCGAGCTGGTCGCCCCCTTCGACTTTCGCCGAATAACTTGGATGTGGTGCCGTCTGCAATGGCTCATGCCGTTTTAGACGTCGCTTCCTGGGTTGGCCGTCACGGGTAAAAAGCCTGTGACGTTGGTTGGGACTTGTTCAACTGGTAGGTAGCTATACGGGAGTTTATATTTCCCCATAGGGCGATTCACTGAGTGAAGGAGTTTAAAATAACTATAGGTTACTTTAGTAACCCCAGTTATTTAAACGACTGAGCGAGGTGAATCGCCCGAAAGACTACCCTTCTGACTTAACTAAGCAGAAGCCAATCTGGTTAACATGGAATGACCCGTGTGGCATGAGTGGAACGCTATCACCCCGGTGGGAGGGGTGATCATGCCATGGGCGGGTAGAAGTCCCGACCAATGAAATTGTTCGTGAAGTATATGGTTTAATTCTGTGTGTTCATGCCAGAGATGGCACTCCCCATAGGGCGATTCACCTCGCTCAGTCGTTTAAATAACTGGGGTTACTAAAGTAACCTATAGTTAAGACTGCATGGTTAGGGTTAGATTTGGGATACGTTTAGTAGTATAGTCGGACAATGGCTGACAACGTCAGTATGTGGAAATGTCCATGTATACTGGCTGCATTGCATGGTGTTGATTAGGGCTGATGACGGAGATTAAACGATGTGATAACATTCGAAGCCACTAATCAAGCTTGGTACATAATATCGTCTATAGGCCTATGTCCAAAACGGCTTGTGTGACACTGATGTAATGGAGTATGATTAAGTAGGGCGTTAATTAACGAAGAAAATACAAAAGTATTGAGCAATGTTTGAAGCTCGCACGCACGCACGCACGCACACACACACACACACACACACACACACACACACACAGCGTGTAGGGTGAGGCAGAGGGCAGACACAGCTGTACCCAAACACTCCCCTCTCCAAAGCACACACACACATCTTTGAAGGGCAGCCAAACCACACAGAAAGACTCCAGAGTGGCAACTGGATCAGGGTCACGGTGTGTGTGTGTGTGTGTGTGTGTGTGTGTGTGTGTGTGTGTGTGTGTGCGCGCATATATGTGCATGTGTCTGTGTAATATGCGTTTGTCTGTATGTGTTTTGATTTGGGGGTGCCAGCCAGCCTCCAACCTAGGGCAAAGCTATTTATACAAGGTGTTGATGGAGTCAACACAGCCCTATGTAGCATCACACACACATGCGCGCGCGCACACTCACACGCACACACACACACACACACACACACACACACACACACACACACACACACACACACACACACACACACACACACACACACACACACACACACACACACACACACACACACACACACACACACACACACGCACGACATTAAAGGAGAGTATTTGTTACGTCCCCACCAAAGAGGTCTAGGTGTTATTTTGTGCAAAAACACATTATTTCCATCGCTCGAAAATCTTCTTTTTGTGTATATATCCTCTCTTCATAATGTAAATAGTCTCTGAAGCGGCACACTTTACTACTTATTTTGATGGAAATAAGCGAAACACCCAACGCCCCATTGAGTGAAATAGGGGAAATATAACCAATAATGAGTTTTTGCACAAAATAACACCTGGACCTCTTTGGTGGGGACGTAAGAACTACAAACTAGATAAATAGTCCTCGGGGAAGTTCAGGTTGTGGCCTCCTGGTGGCGCTATTATTATTATAATAGGCCGATGGGAAAAGGGTGCCATTTATTCTTACGCCTTGGATAGCAATTGGATGATTTGAGGCATTTTGTTCCAAAAATGTGTTTAGCAACCTGTTGGCGCTATAACAGGCAGATTTGAAAAGGGTGGGATATATTCCTCAGCCTAGTAGGAAAGTCTGTGAAAGATTTCACGTAAATGCTTTTTGTTCAAATCGGGCCAATCCTGCAAACTTTGAAAGCCAATGTTAGCCAATTAGGATGGAATATGAATTATCTGACAGATTCGTCTTGACTATAGATATAGTGTGAAACGATTTGCGGGATTTTTGGACAGAATCTAGAGGAGTAATGTCAAAAAAATTGAAAAGGAAATGGGGAAAACAACGGTATTCCAAATGGATACTGTGTAGTTATTATTTTGTCACAAGGTCGTGTTAATACCTTTCATTGTTTAAATATTCATAAATACTCAGACAGAATGAAACTGAATTTCACTGTCAAGGTAAATCTAAGCTCACAACACATCACACTGCAACGTGTGTTTCGCCACTGTCAGGCAGAAACCCCATATGTCCATAACTGTTAACTGTTAACAGTCAAAACTGTTACTTTTCAGGATTCATTTGACAACACAGCAAAGGTAGCAGCTCGCGTGATACTTTTGTGTGACGCTGCTGTAGTATACGATCACTAGCGGGCATTCGTTTCATTTAAAAACACAATGGAAGAACATGAAGATACGAGGTTTTTCCGCCCGACAGAACACAAGGCTGTGTGTGTGTACATGTGTGTGTGTGTGGTGTTGACGAGGGACTATGAAGGCCAGCGATGGCAGTTTACCATTTTATTAATTAAGCCGGCTGCACGGTTCAATAGCTCTGCTGCATAGACAGACGCTTATCAGCCACGCCAGTGGACGATGTGACGGGAGAGATGAGTAGCGCTGATTATGGACCCCATCCTCCCCCCCCCCCATAACCCCCCCACCCCCCACCCCCCCACATCCCCCTCCTCCTGCAGATGTCGAGCTTTATTTGTTGCTCCTTTTTACCTTCTGCCTCAAAAGCCTCTGGTAATGGACTGGTCTGTCTGCGGCTCTCTGACGTTTACGATGCATTGTGAATTATGGGCTCCGTTTCATGAGACATGAAATCCCACTGTTCTTTTCTTTTTCTTTTTTGTGTTTATCTACCCCCCCCCCCCCCCCCCCCCCCAGTGGGTCTGCTTACAAGGCATTTGCATTTTGTCGTAGTTGGAATCGGGCTTTACGGGTGATGGCCACACAGAGCACATAAAAGCAAGACTATACTTTTAAAAGGAACTTCATCATGCATAAAACTTAATATCCTATTGTTTATGTCGCTCAAATGTATTTCTAATTGGTTTGAGCCTAAATCGCCACTCTGACATAACCAGTCCATGTCATTTCTGTCTGGCTCCTAAAGCCGTTTTAGTTGCAGTACCACAATGTTCTGATGGGGGGGGGGGGGGGGGGGTGCGGTGTATGCAAATATTTTCTCCACCACACCCTCATCCCAGCTAGTCCCCTCCCACATCTTTGACTCATTATAATAAGTCCCACCCCCCTCCCTCCCTCCCCACAGTCTCCAAAGGCGAAATGCAAATTTGGAGCTGAATACAAAGTATGTACAAAGATACCTATGACTAGTATGACATCACGAGTAGCACCAAATCAGTTGGCCCGCGAGACCACTGTACAGGCCTACATAAAAATAAAAACACAAATAATTATGACAAGAAAGCCTGATCGTTCAAAACTGGGCATTTGTGGGTGTAGAAGACAAAAGTCAAATGCAAAAGTCAAATAACTCTTTTCAGGGAGTAATACGTAATTGGTTGCCGATGGAAGTGCTAACAACTGACCCTGATCGACTAGTCTTGTTTCATGTGTGGGTACATGCGTGTGCGACTGTGCGTGCGTGTGTGCATCATTCGCAAATCTATAAAACAGCATAGGCTCCTTTTTTATAGTGCTACATATTGACAGAATAGTCGGAGCATCCCTTCGCATGCCTGCATGCCCCGCGTTACACAAGCTGGTAAACCATGCGTAGAAGTCTCCTCTTCCGCGACACTGGAGATAAATTATGGGATGTCAGTTGTCGGCGTCGTGGTTAATCGGTGATGACAGTTCGTCTTGGTCGTCCTGGCGCTATAGCGTGAGCGACCATGCATACCTTCTGTCATGCCGCAAACGTGTGTGATTCTGTGTGTGTGCGCGTGCACGCAGGCCTTTTCTATGCATTTTGTTTGAGCGTGAGTCTACAATCCAGGTTTACATGAACACATTAACATGCGTGACATGGACATGTATGAATGCACTTATACACATACTGTATTATGACATGTATTAAATGTATAGCCAGCACTGCACACACAGCCGGTATGTCCTGAGCCCGAGCTGTCCCGTGCCACGTTTGGAGTATATGTTCATTTGACTGTATTGTATTATTATGCCTCCCTGCAGTGTCCCAATCAGTCAGAGAGATGGTCTCTGCAATGCCACAAAAGTCAGCTGCAGTCTTCTATACAGCTAGTCTGCTGCTGTATACATAGACATAGAACGGTATAGACGCCTCCTTTGGCTCTGCGTAGATATTAGTCCAGAACGTCGGTGTGGAAGGTTCATTCCTAAGTGGCGGTTGCAAACCGATTCAAACGTCACAGTATTTGAATCGTTATAATAGTGGGCTCTGATTGGTCCGCCACAACTCTGGCGTGAGCGAAATGTAATTCAAACCAAGGAGTGCCATATCACTCTGCCCAGGGCAGTTCTTTTTTTTAGCTGTGGCAGATTTGTCTGGTTTCCAGGCTAAGTCTGCTGTAGTACAAAGCCAGTCAGCTACAGTATGTACTGTAGTTAGTCTGCTACACAGGCTACTATCTTCTATAGTCTGCTATTCAGTTGGTCTGCTATATCGTTAGTCTGCTATTAGTCTGCTACACAGGCTACTATCTTCTATAGTCTGCTATTCAGTTGGTCTGCTATATCGTTAGTCTGCTATTAGTCTGCTACACAGGCTACTATCTTCTATAGTCTGCTATTCAGTTGGTCTGCTATATCGTTAGTCTGCTATTAGTCTGCTACACAGGCTACTATCTTCTATAGTCTGCTATTCAGTTGGTCTGCTATATCGTTAGTCTGCTATTAGTCTGCTACACAGCCAGTCTTCCATGAAGCCACTCAGCTCTATAGTTAGCCTGCTACACAGCCAGTCTGGCAGAGCTGCAGCTGGAGGCAGCAGGGTTGAGCTCCTCTCACCTTCAGCTTCACTGGCCCACAGGGGGGGAGATAAATGGCCTCTTGCTCACTCCACTCCACTCCTCTCTCCTCCAGCTCTGCCTGCCTGGCTGGCTCTACCCATTTTTGGGAAGGTCAGAGAGGAGGGAGGGAGGGAGGGAGGGAGGCAGGCAGAACACTTCACCCCTACCTTGTCCTGAATAAAGGTGTCCTGTTTAGAGAGCTTTGAATAGAACCTCACACTAAACAGCAGAGACTACAGACCACATAGTGTGGGCACAGTAAGCCAATAGCAAGGCATGGCAACCATTTACTACATGTACGCCGTACGGTCAGGGGGCCTGATTCTTCAACGCGTTTACGCTGATATAATGACGTGAAGCTAGCGGAAAGGCATTTACGTGGATTTCCCACATTAATTTGGAATTCATGGAAATGGCCGTGAACTTGACGCTCACGTAGGTTGGTCGGAAACTCCGTAAAATCCCACGGGACCTCTTTAGGTGGCGGACGAATTTACGGATATATTCAGAAGGCTTTAGTCTTCATGCTGAATCAATAAATAGTTCCCAAATCACAGATAAAATATGTAGGCATGTGTCCCGACCCTATAACATTGTTCAGCACATAAAAAAATGATATATAAAACTTGCACTTGTATGCCTATGCATGCATTCTAGAGGCAAGTCCCATAAGGAAACTGCCCCTGCAAGCGACACATTTTTATTTATTTATTAGGATATTTCTATAGCATGCGCGATTGCGCTGCTCACTTGACAGCCTTCTCTAGGCTACTCGCAGTGCAACGTGTTGTGAGCTTGTAGATCGGCTCCCGTGGACTCACGCTGCATGTTAAAAAACAAACTCACAATTATAATAACATAGGCCTACACTTATCTGCATTCTGCACTGTACGAATCCAACATTGTTTAGTGTGTGTTAGTGTTATTTAGTGAGTCAGTTCTCTGACTGTGTGTGTGTGTGTGTGTGTGTGTGTGTGTGTGTGTGTGTGTGGGGCGGACAGCAGCATGCGGCCGCTGAACAGAGTCCAATCTGGGTGAAATTTACATTGGAAAATTAATATAACGGCGCAGTGAGCCCGGCAAGGACAGAACACGGCCCGGCCCGACTGTTATATGGTCTATCTATGGCATTCTATGGTTCACAGACATGCCGGTCTGACAGACAGACAGCAGTCACGACGAGGGCTATAAATCCACATTATGGCATCAGCGCGTGCAATTTGGCCAGTCAGTTTTAAGCCAGCTCACCTTAATTAATTATAATATGGGCAACGTTGTAGCTGTGTAGGCTATATGCTGTAGGCTAGCTACTACATTGATCTCATCATGAGATGAATCAAGTTTGCCGTGTCCCGCGAATCATTTTAATATGACGACATCATGAAATGAATTTACATCTGATACATCGGATATCTATTTTACTTCTGCAGGCGAGTGTTCTTTCTTTTTTTATAACCCTGCAGTGCATTCATCAGTATCATTGCCGAGTTGTATATAGCATTTGGTCGTGTGGTGAACAGTACAAATTAACTTCTTTCTCATTATGTGAAAGTAACTGTAACATATCAGTTAACTCTGACATTGAAGGATCGAGTGAAGCAATGCGTGCCAAGTTGGCAAGTTTTGTTTATAATTGTTTTTATACATATAACTCGCGCTGTTTGCTTGAAGATCTGTCCGTGCAGAGAACCTCCTGTCAAAATTAACTACTCTACAAGCTCATCGCGCTGTTGTATAGAATTTAAAGTTTGGGAATCCTCTGTGCCGGCTATGATGACGTATTTCGAGATTTCCTGTTGCCTTATATGGTGTAGAATGGGCGTGGATGTTCCAACTAACCAGGCGACAACAGGCGAATCGCTTGGGGAAAATGCGGAAAGAATACACTCAGCGATCCGCATAAATGAAGTGATTACACCAGCTTCTCTGAATAACACGTCATCTCAACGTAGCTTGATCGGACGGATAAATACGATATCTGTTTCCGCCACAGTGCAACGGTGGCGTATTTCTTTTTAATGAATCAGGCCCCCTGGATCTCTTAGATTTACACATGTATGTTTTACCGGTATATCGTGCTTGCCGGCTGAAACCTCTCATCTCCATCTTCTAACTTTCCAGTTGCTTCGTAAATCAACGGCCTACTTGATCATGCTACAGCGTCACACAAAAGTATGAAAAGTAGCAGATCCACAGGCTCGAGCTTGTGGATCTACTAATCCAGACATATGAGGTTTCCGCCCGACAGAGACAATATTTTGTAATGCATTGAAATACATTGCATGCAGTATTACAATCATCTTCATACACTGCATATACCCTCAGAGAGCTATCACATGTTCAAAGTGGTGTCATGGATTCAAACAAAACATGCGGTACATTTGGCACCCAACAACAAACAGCATTGTATTGCACAATTGCCATACAATAATGTCAAATATAGATATAGACTGTAAATACATGCAGACATTACTCAGGCTTGTTCCATTATTGTCCTCTCTGTAAGAGAGGAGCTACAGTACAGTATGTAGAATTCTGTCTGTCTGTAAAAATCCATGCCTCTGCTTTTGACATCCCCCATGCCCATCCCTCCCTTATGCCTGCTTGTGGTCAGAGTGAATTAAATGTAACAATCCTAAGGGAGGACCGGGCGGACCCCTGATGTCACGCTCATGTCACCATAACTCAGCCGTAACCATAAATAAGGAATTCCCAATGCAGCTACGCCCAAATATGGAGTGTCTATAACTCCACATATGGGCATGTCAGTCGGATCAATGGTGCGACGTATATATAGCTGTGAGGGCCAACCTCTAGATGTGAGGAGGGCCGCATAGCGGCCTGACCCTCTATAGTTTAATCCAAAGTGAATGTTAACCATTAACCCTATTTTGGCCACATTGGACAAACTCTTTCTCTTGTATTCAAAAATGGTGAAAACAGCAGACGTTTGGGCGCACTTGTTTAAGCTTACTGGTTTAGATAGAAGGCACTTGTAGAATCGGCCTTGGCTTAAAGTGTTAACATCTCTAATAAGGCCATATACTGTACGTCAGCGGCAAGACAGGGGTGTGTGTGTGTGTGTGTGTGTGTGTGTGTGTGTGTGTGTGTGTGTGGGGGGGGGGGGGGGGGGGTGCATCATAGCCTGCCCTCAGCAGTTGATTTGACTGTCTGTATAGTGGCGCGCTGCCTTACATGTAACAACCTTGAATTAGCTGCCATTGTTAGGATAAAAAAAAAAAAAAACCCGGCGCCAAGGTGACTAGTATGGCAACCGTCAGATGGCACTGGGCTTTTTGCTCAGCAAAGCGTGAAAGTGAAACGAGCCGCTGAATTCTCCCCGCCGGTCCCTCGGTGCTAAGTGGGAAACACCGGAACGCCACGCCTGCACGCATGCACTGCTTTATTTCTGCCCCCCAGATTAACCTGCAGCGTCCAGAGGAGGGAGGGGGGGAGGGAGGGGGGAGGGGGAATGAAAACAAATCACAGCTCTGCGCTTATTTATGTTTCACTTACGAACAAGCGCGCGCACATATTCACTCTAATGCAAGTACACGGTATACAATCTGAAGGGCTCACTTGAAGACTTTATATACCGGCCGGCTTGTGCATGCTCAGATTTGCACATAGTTTTGACCCGAGATCAGATTCTACACCCTGACAGTTTTCTGAAAAAGCTGTTTCTATGTCAGTCGTTCTTCGATTTTTCTAAAATAGCAGACCTACAAGCTTATAGCGTGCCACTCGGTGGCGCGCTATGAGCTTGTAGATCTGCTATTTTTTAATAGCAAAAGCATAACATAATGCTAACACCAAATACGTACGTATTTCATTCATATTATGATCTTTTATTATGATTGTTCATATTATATACGAACCAAGCGTGTGCACGTGTGTTTTCAATACTTATCCACTACATTTTAGAGGCAAATATTATACTTTTGCTCCACTATACAATTATTTGAAAACTCATACATTATCCACTTCAGCCCTATTTAAACTATTTAATAGCCAGTCTACGAGCTTGTATAGTTTCAGAAGATTTACATACATTTTATATACATGGTACCCTTTGAAACGGGACATTCTGCACTTTTTCTGTACTTTTATACCGTTGATGCTTTCAATAAATTTGATGCCATTACTTTTTTGTACTTTAACTCAAGTAAAGTTTGATCACCAGACTTTTACTTGTAAGTGTGTTTCTGCATCGCAAGATCGATGGCCTACTTTACTTAGGTACAAAAACATGGAGATGTTTTCTTTTTCACCACTGCATATACTGTACTGTACTGTGCGTGCAATTATGTGTGCATAACCTCCGTGCCACTGTTCCCCCAACAACACCCGTGAATTACCAGCAGCAGGACAACAACACTCCCGAGTGAACCAGAGTTAGGCGGGGAACGTGGTCGACACAGACAGCATCTATCCCCACAGAGCCCACGAGCGGAGCGCTCAGACACAAATGTCAGACACGGTGCACGTGTATCCCCGCAGAGTGCACGTGTATCCCCGAGATACATCCCGACGTATCTACTATCTGGCCCACGTTCTTGTTCTACACAACCCTCCTAATCAATCCCTGTTCGTGCAGGTCAGCCATTTTTTCCTTCTTTTGTTTTTCTTCTTCCCCCTCCCGCCCCGGCGTCACGATGTGTGTGTGTTATGTGTTGTTGTGTGTGTATGGGGGGCTCTTCCGTGCGGATTGTTTATCTCCTCGTTTGTTTTTTCGCTTGTTTGTTTTGTTGGTACAGCTGAGCTAACAAGGCGCCGTTTTTATATTTATTTCTTTTTTGGCTCGGCCCCGCTTGAACGGTCCAATTAAAGCGTTTGATCAGCTAGAACGCTTTAATGACGGGCCGTGGTGGCGGGGTCGGCCGGGCTTGGCGCAGAGAGAGAGAGAGAGAGAGAGCACAAGAGAGAGAGAGGAGTGAGATGGAATGCAACAGCATGGAGAGAGAGAGAGAGAGAGAGAGAGAGACCAGACAGAGACGTGGCTTGCTGACTGAGAGGTGGTGCCTGGCATACTATAGTGTAGTGAGCCTCACTGCAGACAGCCGACAGGGTGGAATTACCACTTCTCTTCTGTCAAAGAGAGACGGATTGAAAACAAAAAATAAGAAAAAGGAAAACAAACGGACCGCTGTATTATGTCGTTGCTATCGGGCAGAAATCTGCTGCGTGTTTCGAGCTTGTAGATCTGCTTTTGTCGTTTTTTAATTTGAATCCTGAAAAAGTAACAGTTTTGGTTTCCGTCCGACAGAGACGATTAGATATACAGGAGTCGAGGTTACAAGAGCAAAGTCCTCACTGTTAATGTCCTGTATTATGGATACATTAAATGGATACATTAACACATTACACTATTCTGGGCAGGTCACAATAGGGTGCCCAACATTTGACAAAAACACACTTGTTATTGTCAGCTATTTTTGGGCAAAATCGGCAAAAGCAGATTTACTACAGTAGGCCTATACTCTTTTTTCTGCAGTATGAGGATTGAGGGAGTCAAGCAAAAGTGAAAAGAGAAAAGAGGGTCAAGAATAATAGTGAAAATAGCCGATCTACAAGATCGCAAGTGAAAAGAGGGTCAAACTAATAGTGAAAATAGCAGAGCTACGACAAACTGAACAGTAAATAGAAGCTGTGAGTGAGTGGTGTCGACAGAGCCGTCCCTTCCCCATAGGCAGAGTAGACAGTTGCCTATAGGACGATCTGTGTTTTCACTGCATGTGTATACACGGCTAACCTCCTATGGAATGTCCTCACATAGGCCCCATACGCTCGCCAACAAACTGATGCAAGTGTGTGTAGTTGTGCGTGCGTGCGTTTTGGTGTGTGAATGCAGAGATCTAGGCTCCATGATCTGCCGGTCCTCCTGCCTTTTCTATGTTTGTGCATGTGCACGTGTGTGCACGGCGCGAGTGTGTGCGTGCGTGTGTGCGTGCGTGGCAGCTGACCCCTGGCTCTCAGCGGAGGCCAGCGTCTGTTGTGGAGCCCTCTAATGGATGCCCAGCTGGAGTCAGGCACATACAAGGGCAGCCAAGGTCAGAGCCACTGCCTCTCAGGACCCCATCATTTGGCAGTGGCCTGCAGCCTGCCCCCGTCTGCCCTGCCCTGCTGTGTGTGTGTGTGTGTGTGTGTGTGTGTGTGTGTGTGTGTGTGTGTGTGTGTGTGTGTGTGTGTGTGTGTGTGTGTGTGTGTGTGTGTGTGTGTGTGTGTGTGTGTGTGTGTGTGTGTGTGTGTGTGTGTGTGTGCTTGCTTTCCTGTGTACATGTGCAACCCTTATTGAAAGTACCGGTACCGGTACTCAAATGTATTGTATTTCAGTAAAAGTATCAATATCACAATGGACTCTCTGCTACGAGTAAAAGTCTGGTATTCAGAATTCAATTACCTGGGTAAAAGTACAAAGGTTTTGGCCTCAAAAATACTTAAAAGTACCAAAAGTAAAAGTAGTCATTAAGTAGTCCACATGTTTCCAAAATGTATACAAATATTTCATAAGCTCGATCTATCATCTACTTTCAAATATCCAAAGTAGACCTGCTGTTGTTAATCTATGTTTTGTTATAATAATCAAGCACAATATTTGCCTCTGAGATGTAGTGGAGTAGAAGTAAAAGGACAGAAAATTGGAAATACTCCAGTAAAGTATCATATTTGTACTTGAATACATGTACTTTCCACCATGCACTGACGTGCTTCTGTACAGTATATTGTCTCCTGTATACCTGATATGAGTGCTTCGATATGTTTACACAAAAAAACTAATAAATACATAGATATATAAATAACGTACCAAAAAATTATGGCGGAAATAGCTGATCTACTGTACATGAGCTTGTATATCTGCTATTTCTGCTATGTTTGGAAAGAAAATGGATACAAAATAGTAGATCTACAAGCTCACACTGTGTCACTTTGTACCGTGCTGCGAGCGATCTGCTTTTCTTCCATTTAAAACAAAGTATTGTGCCCCATTTTCAGATGGGGATCTGTGGGCCCGGCGGCCAAATCAATTTGGGGGTCCTTGACACAAAAAAGTATGAACCACTGGCATAGGAAACATGGCTGTGGGTGAAATTTCTTCCTACCTGTACCTGCGTTTGTGGAAGAATATCCAGCATTTGTGAGAGGATTTGAAGGAGGAGGCTTCTCCTGGGGCTCTCTCTGCCGCCGCCGCCGCCCAGGCAAGACATATCTGGAGCTCGGCGTCTTCAGCGTGAGTCCTGTGGGCATTGACTCCACCATATCGTCTGGGGTCATTTGTCACTCGGGGCAGGTTGCCGGCTCCATCTGGCACCGTGCCGCGGTGCTGAATGACGATCTGTGTGGCCTATAGTAGCCTAATAGAGCAAAAACACAAAGACCCCAAACTGTTCCACCCTGGAGTCCTGGATACCGGTCAAAAGCACACGCCAAAAACAACGGACAAAAACAACCCCCAGCCTGAGAGTGGAGCTGGGGAATAAGTCAAGAGCACCATGAGAGACACTGACTGGCTGACCTACTGTATGTTTAAAGCTAGAGTTAAGTTAGTTGGCTGAGCAAGACACTGAACCCCCAGTATAGGCTCTATGCACAGCAGCCACAAGAAACTGGGCCTCTGCCTTGCTCCCTTCACAGGTGTTACCAATGATAGCTACTAATGAAGGCTCTGTTCCATTCTGGTCAAACAGTCAGAGGGCTGAATTTTGCAAGGAAACACTCTCGTAGTATAGTTTATTTTGGTCATAATAAAACGAACATTAAAGTAGGCTAGCCAATGACTTATTTTGCCTATCCTTTTCACAACAAAAGCAAACTTAAAGAAAAAAACAAGAAATGATCACATAGTGATATTTGTCAGGTGAAAAGCGCTGTCTCCGTTGTGTTCTCCCCCCCATATTAGTATGATTATTATTTTAGTAACGAATGGTTGTGTGCCACAACCTCGCGGCCGCTGTTTGCGTTCGTGTCCGACGTTCTGTGCGTGGTTCAATGACTGTGTTTTGTTGTGCAGCTTCAAGGCTGCGGTGGTAAAGCTTGCTTTACCGTTTTATGAAATGGTCTATGTCTTTATTTGTGTATTCAATAAACAAATGTTTTTGAGTATCCCTGCACTTTTGTCCGAACTCTGAGCAGGGTTCGTGACAGTGTGCCTTGGATGGTTTGAATGGGTGAAACACACGCTTTGGACAAAGATATATGCTCTATATAAATAGAACCATTTTACAATTTACGCATAATACATGCAGGGTCATCTCTCTGCATGCATCAGCGGAAATATCTGCAATTCTAACAGAGAATGTAGGAGTGTTGAACGTAGGTGTCGGTCGGAACACGTACAGGGCTTTCAGCTCTGCAGGCTCAAAGTCCTGATGACCTACACGGGGAGGCTCAAAGTCCTGATGACCTACACGGGGAGGCTCAAAGTCCTGATGACCTACACGGGGAGGCTCAAAGTCCTGATGACCTACACGGGGAGGCTCAAAGTCCTGATGACCTACACGGGGAGTTATAGTTTGGAAGTGTACGTGGTTCACAAACTTTTTCATGCGTACAAATTGGACCCCCAAATTGTGGAAATGAATATATACTTTTCCGCAGACACCCATGCGAAAATGTATCCAGAAGCAAAGATTTTAGTTAAAAAAAGATTCACTTTAAAATACAGTATGTATATTCAAAGTATTAAAAAAATGTGCAAAAAAAAAGAGATTTTTCAAAAATAGCAGATCTACAAGCTTGTATAGCTGCATTTTTTAAATAGCCAAAGTATAAATTATGGTTAAAGTGGTTAAAATGATTGTGACACTGTATTGGGTTAGGCCCCTGGCTCCCCAAGGACCCCTGGGGGTCTCCGGAACACACCAATGGTTTAGAATGCGGCTACTTTTCTGATGGCAATAAACATAGTCTAGAGTAAAGAATATTTGTTTTAATTGGACAAGAGATGTTTTTGCATAATGTTTTTGTGTATTTGATCACAGCCTAAACTTTGAGCACAACGTTAACATTATTTTTTATCAAATTTATGAATATGTATAACAAATATGTTTTTTTGTATCAACTCAAGAATATACTGTATATAGAAGAAAAATAATCTAACTTCTTGCCGTCTTGACTCTTGCAGTGGTATGTTTTAGCTGGGACTTTCTACTAGCGTATAGGTGACATGGCCGTGTGTGGAAACTTGCCTGGCCGCTTACTCACAGCTCGAGGACAGCGATAGCGTTCGCGGGAGGATTTGAAGAAGGAGGCTTTTGCTGAGCCTCGCTGCTGTCGTGCCACCATCCAGACAAGACCTATCTCCATGCTCAGTGTCCTCGGCGTGGGTCCTGGGCAGAGGGCGGTGGTACCACCCCACCACGGTCTGGGTCATCTGTGGCTCGGGGCGAGCTGGCTCCATCTGGCATCTTGTTCAGACATGTTTTCATAATCTCAGGAATATATACACAGGACCAGATCAATTCTGAGGTTTAAAGACACCAACATTGTTACTTGTATCTCTATGTTTGCGATGGTGTTTCCACATGCCTTGTTGTAACCACTTGAAACCTATAGCGTATTCTGGGCACGTAATAGGTGAGCATTCAGTGAAAATGAGAGAACATTTGGCAAACCCGATCTACAAGCTCAAAACGCATCGCGACGTGAATTGTAAGCTTGTAGAACAGCTATTTTCACCAAATAGACTTTTTGTATAGAGGGGAGAAAACGAGGGGGCCAAGGACAGACCCCTGGGGAACCCCTGTCAATGGAGAATATAGTGGATGAAGAGTAATGAATTGCATTTTCATAGCGCTTTCCCAAGTGCTCAAAGCGCTTTACAATGGTTCATTCATTCATACATTGGGAGGTGAAGCGGCGAACAGTTGACGCCAGCGTCCTCACTTCCCACATTCACACACCAACGGTGGCAAGCTAGCACCGACCGACTCATTGGAGACAATGTAGGGTTCAGTGTCTTGCCCAAGGACACTTCGACATGTGGACAGAAGGAGCCGGGATTCGAACCGCCGACCCACGGATCATTGGACGACCTGCTCTACCTCCTGAGCCACAGCCAGCACTTTCACTCCAAGACCGACTTTAGGCTTGTCTTTCTGAAAAGGCACTTGTAAATAGAGGTAGGCTACTTGCATTTGCATTGCGTTTATTTCTGGGCTCGATTCTAGAATGTACAGTAGTTGCTTATTTGGCCTCGCTTCCATCCATCCCTCTTCAACCAACAAGAACCTGAGATAATTCAACTCCTTCACCAACTCATTCCCCGCCTGGACTCTGCACAATCCATCGGTTTCCTGCTGAGAACCATGGACTCGCTTCCAAATGTTTAAATTATTTTTTAAACAAAAATTTAGGACCCCGAAAAATATTTACAGTATTTAGGTTACCATCTGAAAATATTTTGTGCCAGGGATAACCCATATAAGATTTCCTTAGAATGTTTCAAATACAATACTCTCTTTCAAGATTATTTTGTAGATAGCAGATCTACAAGCCCACAACGCATCACATTGAAGATGTGACAGACCTACAAGCCCACAACGCATCACATTGAACGCATCGTGGCCTTGACTTGTTTTCATATAGACCTGGTTACCTAATTTCGCAAAATCTGGCAGCACTGCTACTCAGTACTCACTCAGCGCCTATGTGTGCACCCCAGACAGTTTTTAAGTTGCCTGCCTCAATATTTAGACATTTGATATTAATTTCAGCAAACAACGTCCCCATCCAATAGAAGCCTGTTCACCATCAAACAGCACCTTGCTAAGACAAATATCAAATAACTAAATATTGAAGCAAGCAACTTAAAAACTGCACACAAGCACACGAAAGACCGAGTATGTGTGAAAATGAGTGAAATTCCCTTTTAAGCTTTTAAACAAAACAAAATGTGACTTAGATAGCACGTTATGTAGACAATATAGGATGCGGATGCGAGGAATAGTCTCATGTACAGATTATAGATTTCTTTCTTGATATTATACGGTTTAGACTGAGGATAGGTTATTTGTTTACCTACTGTACAGTATGATTGATTGATTGATTGATTGATAGATATGAATTTGATGTATTAACTTGTTACACTCTGGATTAAGAGCATCTACTAAAAAGACATTTAAAGACATTTGGTGTCGAGGGAACCTGGTGTATAGAGCCGTGGATGACTACGTTGACCGGAGTTCCTCAGGGCGCTATACCATTGTCTTTACCATTTTCTGTGGTGAAAGCTCACAATTCCCCCACAGTAGGCGATGCCGGGATTCCACTCCAGTGGTTAAAACGAACGTCTTTCACAGAGTGGATTCTTTTGTAATTTGTATTCTCTTATAATGTTTTATTTCTCACTGCATTTTATTTTCCATACATGTATTAATGCTCCGGGAACGCTTGCTTTCGTCTAAAGGCCCATCCATAATTTAGATGTTGTTTGAGTCTCTCTTTTTATTTCACACTGCACTTTTCTTGCTTGCGTCGTCGTGTTTTTGTTCTTGTTGTTTGATTAGATCTTTCTTCTGTTTTATGTAAAGCGCTTATAGTAACTCCTTCCGCTCCCGATAACTGCTCTATTAATAATAACGTCTATAATAATTACCATATGTCTGTCTGTGTGTGTGTGTGCGTTGGTGTGTGTGTGTGTGTGTGTGTGTGTGTGTGTGCGCGCGTGTGTGCGACAGGGAGAGAGAGTGACACATGTCATAGAATATTTGAGGCCGGGACACGGAAACCCCCCCACCCTACGCAAATTGGAATTATTTCTTCATTGATAAAAAATTAAACGGAAGCCGATCATCTAATTGTTTTCAGTCCCATGTTTTAGCATCTAATTACAGGCCAGTCCAAGGCTGCTTTGTAATGGAACGCAGCGCAGCGCAGCGCAGCGCAGCGGGCAGAACAAAGACAGACAACAGTCAATAGCCACCCATGAAGGCAAAGAAAATGAGAGGGAGAGAATGTGAGCGTGACAAAACAAAAAGGGGGGGAATAATCGCATTGATTGTTCTGAGGATTATTTCATTTTTAGACCTTTCAGATTGTTTTCGCGTGCAAGTGCCGTCGGTTTGATGCCAAGCGTGGATACTTTTCACACAAGACAGAGAGAGAGAGAGAGAGAGAGAGAGAGAGAGAGAGAGAGAGCAGGGTCCACTCTTCTTATCAGATGAAAGCCTGTATCTTACATGCCATGTGCAGGACAGACTTACAGTACAACATATTTGTAGCCTATGCAGCACACTGAATGACTCATGGAGCCGGTCCTTTCTACTGTACATAGAATCCAATGTGTTCCAGAAAAGAGGTGACTTGTGGTTGGTTAACCAATAACCATCCACAAGTCATCTGGAGGTCACCTGGTTTTCAAATCTGCCTTTGTCGCCAAGAACAAAATGCATCTGACGATGCTTTTTTTAAATATCTGGGGTCCCAGATATAAAAATGTAATGGGGATACGTAGCCTAATGCATGTCACACTGGCGGTCTTTGAAATTAAAATGGTTGAGTGTCACTGCTAGAGCTGTGAAAATGTTCTCTAATGGGGGTCCTTGGTGTATACTTTGTAATGGGGGTCCGCGGGCTAATTGGTGACAATTTGGGGGTCCTTGACGTGAAAGGTTTGGGAACCACTGCCCTGCAGGGCTTCTCAAAGTGTGTGCCGTGAGGCGGGGGGCCTCAGAGGCAGAATACCTCCATCATTTGGGGAATTTATCTTCAATTTAACCACTTAGAGTAGACCCTCTATATAAGGACCCATGAGTTAAACGGTACGTGGTGCGTTTTCAGCCTACAGAATAGCCAAATGGCATTGATCACGCCTCCAGGTCTTAAGTTAAGTAATAAGACCTGGTACTTAAGACACGCAAAATACAGCCCCCAGTACACCAAGTCTCTTCACCAAAGAATAGCCGATCTACACGTCACACTCACGTTCACGACAACGAGCATGTAGATCGATTATTTTTGGTGAATGTTCGCGGCTTTAGGTGAGTCATTTATTTTATGTTCGTTGGGCTGTACACGGCTGCATGGCTCATGTGCAATCTGTCATGCTGTCTTGTGGTAGAGTAGAGACGTCTGCACCTCCCCCCCCCCCATGCGCACCAGGCTACATCTCCAGCCTCTCCTCGGAGAACCAGCCAGTGATGTGCACCCCTGACAATAAGCACACAATCCATGTGGTGAATGAAGGCACAGCAACACATTTGTGCCCTATAGTCATCATAGTACAAAAAGTATAAACGCACACGCGCACACACACGCACACGCACACGCACACACACACACACACACACACACACACACACACACACACACACACACACACACACACACAGTCAATCTCAATCATGGCAAGTTTATACACTAATTTGTTAGCTGTGGCACAGAAACCTCTTATCTCCATATTTTAACTTTAACTGTTTTTCCATTATTTAATGCCCTACTTGATCCTACTGCAGCTGCGTCACACAAAAGCGTCAAAAGTAGGAGATCCACAACAAGAGACGTGTTTCGAACTTCGATCTGCTGAAGTTGAATTTGAATGCTGAAAAGTACTGTAACAGTTTTGGATATACAGTAATGAGGTTTCCATCCGACAGAAATGATGTGGCAAGCTGTGCTATAGGATGTATCAGCGCGTGGCTTTTCATCCAGAAAGCTGTCTACAGCATATCATGTTTGGTTTCAGGTTGGTTTGTGGCGCGTGAGAGAGAGAGAAAGAAAGAATTACAGTTTGCATGATGGTGCATCCAAATGACGGATTGATTACGATATGTATGTGTTTGATCTGCTTCTGACTGTACCAATAATACGTATGTGAACATCTGTGCCTCCGTGTGTACGTACGGTATACGCTCATCTGTGCGTGGCATACTTTAGGCGCCTCCGCTTGTCTGTCTTATCACTCCGCTCGCAAGCTCCCGCGTGACCTGAGCCTGTGTGAAAGAGAGCATTTGATGTTGCCTCTGTCGAGTGGAAACCTCATATGTCCAATCATGCTGTTACTTTTCAGGATGCAAAAGTAGCAGATCTGCAATCTCGAAACGCGTAGCTCCACGGCCCGCGTTTCGGGCTTGCAGATCTGCTACTTTTGATGCTTTAGTGTGACGCTGTAGCGTGATCAAGTAGGGCGTTGATTTATGAAAAAATGACAAAAAGTGTGAATATGGAGATAAGAGGTTTCTGCCCGAGAGCGACGATACCTGCAGGACTGTGTGGTTGTCATAGCGTCGGTGGTATGGTACACACACACACACACACACACACACACACACACACACACACACACACACACACACACACACACACACACACAGAGGGTCTTTCTAGTTGGGTCTGTGGTTTGGAGCCAGCTGTCACTCTATCCTATAGCCACTATAGTACGAATCGCACATGATCAAAAAGACTGTCAAAAATGCATCTTCTATGCATAAGTCGGCTCAAAAGGGACAGATTGACAGATTGAAAGCATGAAAGTATGTCAAACCATGTTTGGCTATCCAGGGATATATACTGTATATATGAGGTCAGTGTCGTGATCTTCCTATGATGGAGATCCAGGTGATGATAGTAACTCCTGTGTTGTACGTATAGATCCAGGTGATGATAGTAACTCCTGTGTTGTACGTATAGATCCAGGTGATGGTAGTCATGCTCCTGTGTTGTACGTATAGATCCAGGTGATGATAGTAACTCCTGTGTTGTACGTATAGATCCAGGTGATGATAGTCATGCTCCTGTGTTGTACGTATACCTACAGGTGATGATAGTCATGCTCCTGTGTTGTACGTATAGATCCAGGTGATGATAGTAACTCCTGTGTTGTACGTATAGATCCAGGTGATGATAGTCATGCTCCTGTGTTGTACGTATAGATCCAGGTGATGATAGTCATGCTCCTGTGTTGTACGTATAGATCCAGGTGATGATAGTAACTCCTGTGTTGTACGTATAGATCCAGGTGATGATAGTAACTCCTGTGTTGTACGTATAGATCCAGGTGATGATAGTAACTCCTGTGTTGTACGTATACCTACAGGTGATGATAGTCATGCTCCTGTGTTGTACGTATAGATCCAGGTGATGATAGTAACTCCTGTGTTGTACGTATAGATCCAGGTGATGATAGTAACTCCTGTGTTGTACGTATAGATCCAGGTGATGATAGTAACTCCTGTGTTGTACGTATAGATCCAGGTGATGATAGTAACTCCTGTGTTGTACGTATACCTACAGGTGATGATAGTCATGCTCCTGTGTTGTACGTATAGATCCAGGTGATGATAGTAACTCCTGTGTTGTACGTATAGATCCAGGTGATGATAGTAACTCCTGTGTTGTACGTATAGATCCAGGTGATGATAGTAACTCCTGTGTTGTACGTATAGATCCAGGTGATGATAGTAACTCCTGTGTTGTACGTATACCTACAGGTGATGATAGTCATGCTCCTGTGTTGTACGTATAGATCCAGGTGATGATAGTAACTCCTGTGTTGTACGTATAGATCCAGGTGATGATAGTAACTCCTGTGTTGTACGTATACCTACAGGTGATGATAGTCATGCTCCTGTGTTGTACGTATAGATCCAGGTGATGATAGTAACTCCTGTGTTGTACGTATAGATCCAGGTGATGATAGTCATGCTCCTGTGTTGTACGTATAGATCCAGGTGATGATAGTAACTCCTGTGTTGTACGTATAGATCCAGGTGATGATAGTAACTCCTGTGTTGTACGTATAGATCCAGGTGATGATAGTCATGCTCCTGTGTTGTACGTATAGATCCAGGTGATGATAGTAACTCCTGTGTTGTACGTATAGATCCAGGTGATGATAGTAACTCCTGTGTTGTACGTATAGATCCAGGTGATGATAGTCATGCTCCTGTGTTGTACGTATAGATCCAGGTGATGATAGTAACTCCTGTGTTGTACGTATAGATCCAGGTGATGATAGTAACTCCTGTGTTGTACGTATAGATCCAGGTGATGATAGTCATGCTCCTGTGTTGTACGTATAGATCCAGGTGATGGTAGTCATGCTCCTGTGTTGTACGTATAGATCCAGGTGATGATAGTCATGCTCCTGTGTTGTACGTATAGATCCAGGTGATGATAGTAACTCCTGTGTTGTACGTATAGATCCAGGTGATGATAGTCATGCTCCTGTGTTGTACGTATAGATCCAGGTGATGATAGTAACTCCTGTGTTGTACGTATAGATCCAGGTGATGGTAGTCATGCTCCTGTGTTGTACGTATAGATCCAGGTGATGATAGTAACTCCTGTGTTGTACGTATAGATCCAGGTGATGATAGTCATGCTCCTGTGTTGTACGTATAGATCCAGGTGATGATAGTCATGCTCCTGTGTTGTACGTATAGATCCAGGTGATGATAGTAACTCCTGTGTTGTACGTATAGATCCAGGTGATGATAGTAACTCCTGTGTTGTACGTATAGATCCAGGTGATGATAGTAACTCCTGTGTTGTACGTATAGATCCAGGTGATGATAGTAACTCCTGTGTTGTACGTATAGATCCAGGTGATGATAGTAACTCCTGTGTTGTACGTATAGATCCAGGTGATGATAGTAACTCCTGTGTTGTACGTATAGATCCAGGTGATGGTAGTCATGCTCCTGTGTTGTACGTATAGATCCAGGTGATGATAGTAACTCCTGTGTTGTACGTATAGATCCAGGTGATGGTAGTCATGCTCCTGTGTTGTACGTATAGATCCAGGTGATGATAGTAACTCCTGTGTTGTACGTATAGATCCAGGTGATGATAGTAACTCCTGTGTTGTACGTATAGATCCAGGTGATGGTAGTCATGCTCCTGTGTTGTACGTATAGATCCAGGTGATGATAGTAACTCCTGTGTTGTACGTATAGATCCAGGTGATGATAGTCATGCTCCTGTGTTGTACGTATAGATCCAGGTGATGATAGTAACTCCTGTGTTGTACGTATAGATCCAGGTGATGATAGTCATGCTCCTGTGTTGTACGTATACCTACAGGTGATGATAGTCATGCTCCTGTGTTGTACGTATAGATCCAGGTGATGATAGTAACTCCTGTGTTGTACGTATAGATCCAGGTGATGATAGTCATGCTCCTGTGTTGTACGTATAGATCCAGGTGATGATAGTCATGCTCCTGTGTTGTACGTATAGATCCAGGTGATGATAGTAACTCCTGTGTTGTACGTATAGATCCAGGTGATGATAGTAACTCCTGTGTTGTACGTATAGATCCAGGTGATGATAGTAACTCCTGTGTTGTACGTATACCTACAGGTGATGATAGTCATGCTCCTGTGTTGTACGTATAGATCCAGGTGATGATAGTAACTCCTGTGTTGTACGTATAGATCCAGGTGATGATAGTAACTCCTGTGTTGTACGTATAGATCCAGGTGATGATAGTAACTCCTGTGTTGTACGTATAGATCCAGGTGATGATAGTAACTCCTGTGTTGTACGTATACCTACAGGTGATGATAGTCATGCTCCTGTGTTGTACGTATAGATCCAGGTGATGATAGTAACTCCTGTGTTGTACGTATAGATCCAGGTGATGATAGTAACTCCTGTGTTGTACGTATAGATCCAGGTGATGATAGTAACTCCTGTGTTGTACGTATAGATCCAGGTGATGATAGTAACTCCTGTGTTGTACGTATACCTACAGGTGATGATAGTCATGCTCCTGTGTTGTACGTATAGATCCAGGTGATGATAGTAACTCCTGTGTTGTACGTATAGATCCAGGTGATGATAGTAACTCCTGTGTTGTACGTATACCTACAGGTGATGATAGTCATGCTCCTGTGTTGTACGTATAGATCCAGGTGATGATAGTAACTCCTGTGTTGTACGTATAGATCCAGGTGATGATAGTCATGCTCCTGTGTTGTACGTATAGATCCAGGTGATGATAGTAACTCCTGTGTTGTACGTATAGATCCAGGTGATGATAGTAACTCCTGTGTTGTACGTATAGATCCAGGTGATGATAGTCATGCTCCTGTGTTGTACGTATAGATCCAGGTGATGATAGTAACTCCTGTGTTGTACGTATAGATCCAGGTGATGATAGTAACTCCTGTGTTGTACGTATAGATCCAGGTGATGATAGTCATGCTCCTGTGTTGTACGTATAGATCCAGGTGATGATAGTAACTCCTGTGTTGTACGTATAGATCCAGGTGATGATAGTAACTCCTGTGTTGTACGTATAGATCCAGGTGATGATAGTCATGCTCCTGTGTTGTACGTATAGATCCAGGTGATGGTAGTCATGCTCCTGTGTTGTACGTATAGATCCAGGTGATGATAGTCATGCTCCTGTGTTGTACGTATAGATCCAGGTGATGATAGTAACTCCTGTGTTGTACGTATAGATCCAGGTGATGATAGTCATGCTCCTGTGTTGTACGTATAGATCCAGGTGATGATAGTCATGCTCCTGTGTTGTACGTATAGATCCAGGTGATGATAGTAACTCCTGTGTTGTACGTATAGATCCAGGTGATGATAGTAACTCCTGTGTTGTACGTATAGATCCAGGTGATGATAGTAACTCCTGTGTTGTACGTATAGATCCAGGTGATGATAGTAACTCCTGTGTTGTACGTATAGATCCAGGTGATGATAGTAACTCCTGTGTTGTACGTATAGATCCAGGTGATGATAGTAACTCCTGTGTTGTACGTATAGATCCAGGTGATGGTAGTCATGCTCCTGTGTTGTACGTATAGATCCAGGTGATGATAGTAACTCCTGTGTTGTACGTATAGATCCAGGTGATGGTAGTCATGCTCCTGTGTTGTACGTATAGATCCAGGTGATGATAGTAACTCCTGTGTTGTACGTATAGATCCAGGTGATGATAGTAACTCCTGTGTTGTACGTATAGATCCAGGTGATGGTAGTCATGCTCCTGTGTTGTACGTATAGATCCAGGTGATGATAGTAACTCCTGTGTTGTACGTATAGATCCAGGTGATGATAGTAACTCCTGTGTTGTACGTATAGATCCAGGTGATGATAGTAACTCCTGTGTTGTACGTATAGATCCAGGTGATGATAGTAACTCCTGTGTTGTACGTATAGATCCAGGTGATGGTAGTCATGCTCCTGTGTTGTACGTATAGATCCAGGTGATGATAGTAACTCCTGTGTTGTACGTATAGATCCAGGTGATGATAGTCATGCTCCTGTGTTGTACGTATAGATCCAGGTGATGATAGTAACTCCTGTGTTGTACGTATAGATCCAGGTGATGATAGTAACTCCTGTGTTGTACGTATAGATCCAGGTGATGGTAGTCATGCTCCTGTGTTGTACGTATAGATCCAGGTGATGATAGTAACTCCTGTGTTGTACGTATAGATCCAGGTGATGATAGTAACTCCTGTGTTGTACGTATAGATCCAGGTGATGGTAGTCATGCTCCTGTGTTGTACGTATAGATCCAGGTGATGATAGTAACTCCTGTGTTGTACGTATAGATCCAGGTGATGATAGTCATGCTCCTGTGTTGTACGTATACCTACAGGTGATGATAGTCATGCTCCTGTGTTGTACGTATAGATCCAGGTGATGATAGTAACTCCTGTGTTGTACGTATAGATCCAGGTGATGATAGTCATGCTCCTGTGTTGTACGTATAGATCCAGGTGATGATAGTCATGCTCCTGTGTTGTACGTATAGATCCAGGTGATGATAGTAACTCCTGTGTTGTACGTATAGATCCAGGTGATGATAGTAACTCCTGTGTTGTACGTATAGATCCAGGTGATGATAGTAACTCCTGTGTTGTACGTATACCTACAGGTGATGATAGTCATGCTCCTGTGTTGTACGTATAGATCCAGGTGATGATAGTAACTCCTGTGTTGTACGTATAGATCCAGGTGATGATAGTAACTCCTGTGTTGTACGTATAGATCCAGGTGATGATAGTAACTCCTGTGTTGTACGTATAGATCCAGGTGATGATAGTAACTCCTGTGTTGTACGTATACCTACAGGTGATGATAGTCATGCTCCTGTGTTGTACGTATAGATCCAGGTGATGATAGTAACTCCTGTGTTGTACGTATAGATCCAGGTGATGATAGTAACTCCTGTGTTGTACGTATAGATCCAGGTGATGATAGTAACTCCTGTGTTGTACGTATAGATCCAGGTGATGATAGTAACTCCTGTGTTGTACGTATACCTACAGGTGATGATAGTCATGCTCCTGTGTTGTACGTATAGATCCAGGTGATGATAGTAACTCCTGTGTTGTACGTATAGATCCAGGTGATGATAGTAACTCCTGTGTTGTACGTATACCTACAGGTGATGATAGTCATGCTCCTGTGTTGTACGTATAGATCCAGGTGATGATAGTAACTCCTGTGTTGTACGTATAGATCCAGGTGATGATAGTCATGCTCCTGTGTTGTACGTATAGATCCAGGTGATGATAGTAACTCCTGTGTTGTACGTATAGATCCAGGTGATGATAGTAACTCCTGTGTTGTACGTATAGATCCAGGTGATGATAGTCATGCTCCTGTGTTGTACGTATAGATCCAGGTGATGATAGTAACTCCTGTGTTGTACGTATAGATCCAGGTGATGATAGTAACTCCTGTGTTGTACGTATAGATCCAGGTGATGATAGTCATGCTCCTGTGTTGTACGTATAGATCCAGGTGATGATAGTAACTCCTGTGTTGTACGTATAGATCCAGGTGATGATAGTAACTCCTGTGTTGTACGTATAGATCCAGGTGATGATAGTCATGCTCCTGTGTTGTACGTATAGATCCAGGTGATGGTAGTCATGCTCCTGTGTTGTACGTATAGATCCAGGTGATGATAGTCATGCTCCTGTGTTGTACGTATAGATCCAGGTGATGATAGTAACTCCTGTGTTGTACGTATAGATCCAGGTGATGATAGTCATGCTCCTGTGTTGTACGTATAGATCCAGGTGATGATAGTAACTCCTGTGTTGTACGTATAGATCCAGGTGATGATAGTAACTCCTGTGTTGTACGTATAGATCCAGGTGATGATAGTAACTCCTGTGTTGTACGTATAGATCCAGGTGATGATAGTAACTCCTGTGTTGTACGTATAGATCCAGGTGATGATAGTAACTCCTGTGTTGTACGTATAGATCCAGGTGATGATAGTAACTCCTGTGTTGTACGTATAGATCCAGGTGATGATAGTAACTCCTGTGTTGTACGTATACCTACAGGTGATGGTAGTCATGCTCCTGTGTTGTACGTATAGATCCAGGTGATGATAGTAACTCCTGTGTTGTACGTATAGATCCAGGTGATGGTAGTCATGCTCCTGTGTTGTACGTATAGATCCAGGTGATGATAGTAACTCCTGTGTTGTACGTATAGATCCAGGTGATGGTAGTCATGCTCCTGTGTTGTACGTATAGATCCAGGTGATGATAGTAACTCCTGTGTTGTACGTATAGATCCAGGTGATGATAGTAACTCCTGTGTTGTACGTATAGATCCAGGTGATGGTAGTCATGCTCCTGTGTTGTACGTATAGATCCAGGTGATGATAGTAACTCCTGTGTTGTACGTATAGATCCAGGTGATGATAGTAACTCCTGTGTTGTACGTATAGATCCAGGTGATGATAGTAACTCCTGTGTTGTACGTATAGATCCAGGTGATGATAGTAACTCCTGTGTTGTACGTATAGATCCAGGTGATGGTAGTCATGCTCCTGTGTTGTACGTATAGATCCAGGTGATGATAGTAACTCCTGTGTTGTACGTATAGATCCAGGTGATGATAGTCATGCTCCTGTGTTGTACGTATAGATCCAGGTGATGATAGTAACTCCTGTGTTGTACGTATAGATCCAGGTGATGGTAGTCATGCTCCTGTGTTGTACGTATAGATCCAGGTGATGATAGTAACTCCTGTGTTGTACGTATAGATCCAGGTGATGATAGTAACTCCTGTGTTGTACGTATAGATCCAGGTGATGATAGTAACTCCTGTGTTGTACGTATAGATCCAGGTGATGATAGTAACTCCTGTGTTGTACGTATAGATCCAGGTGATGATAGTAACTCCTGTGTTGTACGTATAGATCCAGGTGATGATAGTAACTCCTGTGTTGTACGTATAGATCCAGGTGATGATAGTAACTCCTGTGTTGTACGTATAGATCCAGGTGATGATAGTAACTCCTGTGTTGTACGTATAGATCCAGGTGATGATAGTAACTCCTGTGTTGTACGTATAGATCCAGGTGATGATAGTAACTCCTGTGTTGTACGTATAGATCCAGGTGATGGTAGTCATGCTCCTGTGTTGTACGTATAGATCCAGGTGATGATAGTAACTCCTGTGTTGTACGTATAGATCCAGGTGATGATAGTCATGCTCCTGTGTTGTACGTATAGATCCAGGTGATGATAGTAACTCCTGTGTTGTACGTATAGATCCAGGTGATGATAGTCATGCTCCTGTGTTGTACGTATAGATCCAGGTGATGATAGTAACTCCTGTGTTGTACGTATAGATCCAGGTGATGGTAGTCATGCTCCTGTGTTGTACGTATAGATCCAGGTGATGGTAGTCATGCTCCTGTGTTGTACGTATAGATCCAGGTGATGGTAGTCATGCTCCTGTGTTGTACGTATAGATCCAGGTGATGATAGTAACTCCTGTGTTGTACGTATAGATCCAGGTGATGATAGTAACTCCTGTGTTGTACGTATAGATCCAGGTGATGATAGTAACTCCTGTGTTGTACGTATAGATCCAGGTGATGGTAGTCATGCTCCTGTGTTGTACGTATAGATCCAGGTGATGATAGTAACTCCTGTGTTGTACGTATAGATCCAGGTGATGGTAGTCATGCTCCTGTGTTGTACGTATAGATCCAGGTGATGATAGTAACTCCTGTGTTGTACGTATAGATCCAGGTGATGATAGTAACTCCTGTGTTGTACGTATAGATCCAGGTGATGATAGTAACTCCTGTGTTGTACGTATAGATCCAGGTGATGATAGTAACTCCTGTGTTGTACGTATAGATCCAGGTGATGATAGTCATGCTCCTGTGTTGTACGTATAGATCCAGGTGATGATAGTAACTCCTGTGTTGTACGTATAGATCCAGGTGATGATAGTCATGCTCCTGTGTTGTACGTATAGATCCAGGTGATGATAGTCATGCTCCTGTGTTGTACGTATAGATCCAGGTGATGATAGTAACTCCTGTGTTGTACGTATAGATCCAGGTGATGGTAGTCATGCTCCTGTGTTGTACGTATAGATCCAGGTGATGATAGTCATGCTCCTGTGTTGTACGTATACCTACTTGCTTCTTTTGCAAGTGTGACTCACGTCGCAACCACACTGGTTATCATGAGACTGTCACAATATGGCCATATTTATTGTCCCATTTATTGTCACAGCCACAGACGCCAGGCACAACTATGTGAGTAGCAGCCCACAGTATTTCGATTAGCTCCGTTTGGAATGGTTACGGAGCTATATTTCGACATGTAACGTGTTTTTCGATATGCAACCCATGTGAGCCTACAGTATGTATACATGTATATTCATTGCTTCAGGTTATGCTGCAGCTGAGCCACGTTGAGGGTTTTAGTCTGAACTCTGAAGTGATATTTTTAAAAAAGTGACTTTTATACTTTCCACATTGAAGTACATGTGCATGCTGTACGTACTGTATGTGTGCGGTAGCGAGTGGCGGGGTGGCGAATGAGAGCGAGGCGATGACATACGACATAGGTCACAGGTTGGACACAAACTAACGACTCTGTGTTAGAGAGCACGCCCGCAGACCCCCTGTGCGGGCCGGGCCGCCCAAACAGGACTTTGTTTAAAGGGCATAGCTATAGGGAAAGTTAGCCCTGGCATTTATACTCTCACAGTACAGTGTAGCCTATACTTTTTGTAACCCATTTTTCACCCCTGTGTCAATTATCTATTGTGATCCTGGGCTCTACGCACCCTCCGCCAACCTGGGGAGAGCAACGGACTTGAACTCATGCTTCCTTCATGCCTGAGTGTCCTCCTTTACACCTGACAGGGGGGAGTTTCCCTGGTTGGACGTATAGCGCGTGGAAGGAACACGTTATTCCAACCAGTTCCTTTCCCCTCCATCAGGCGCCCCGGCTGGCCAGGGGGAGGCAGTTTAGAGACCAGGATTACTGCATGTTTTTTGTGAGGGTATACCTACCCTATAGGGGACACGGGGAGAGCATGCAAACTGTTTTTCAATCAAATCGATTCAGATTCGAACGCATCAAAGGTTCTACAGATGGACAAGCTCGAAGCGTGGACGTGATCGACGTGTGTGTAGACAACGTGTGATCAAGTAGGGCGTTCATTTGTTAAAAAACACAAACGTTTAGCATGTGGAGATAGGAGGTTTCTGTCCGACAGCGCTGATATGAGCACAGTCCAGCAACGGAGAGACAGAGAGAGAGAGAGAGAGAGAGAGAGAGAGAGAGAGAACAGTGGGAAGAGTGTAAAACAGACTTGAAACATGACTTTTCTTACTCCACACAGGCGTACATGCCACGCACACGCACACACACGCACGCAGATACATAGCACATACAGAGAGCTACTGTACAAATTATGCAAGGAACATGGTAAAAGGAGACAGGCTCTGTATCTCTGTTTCTCTCTCTCTCTCTCTCTCTCTCTCTCTCTCTCTATCTCTCTCTCATTCTCTCTCTCACGGGCTTCGTACACACATAAAGAACAACTGTGCTGTGCTCTGCCTGTGTTTCATGGCCGCCTCAATGCTTTTCCAATGGAAGTCACGTAGTTTGAGGCTTCCTACACACCTACACAACAAATGTTCGGTCCGTGTGCGATGACTGATTGCCGTTTGATTGCTGCTCCAATTAATTTTCAATGGGAGTCACATGGTTTGACCAAACATTTTTGTTTGATGAGGGGGGAGCAATCAGCAATCAAACACAAATGTTTGATCAAACCATGTGACTCCCATTGGAAAAGCATTGTGGTGGCCCCAAAAAACTAAAAAACTACCAAACATTGCTTGCTTGGTGTTTGGTACATGTGAATGAGGCCTGACCAAACAGTTGTGTGTGATGGGAGGCAAACCACGTGACTTCCATTGGAACAGCATTGGGGCGGCAATGAAACACAGGCAGAGCACAGCACAGTTCTTTGTGTGTACGAAACCACACATGCACAGCACAGCACAGCACAGAGCACAGCACAGCACAGCACAGCACAGCACAGCACATGCACAGTACATGCACACACATACACACACTTCTTCCACATGACATGCAAGTAGTTGCTTGATCACAGTTGTTTGCTGCTCGATGGAATATGCGAAGCGATGCGTTTGTGTGTTGCTGTACAGCAGAACGCCCAGAGACACACAGGAGAGAGAGAGAGAGAGAGAGAGAGAGAGAGAGAGAGAGAGAGAGAGAGAGAGCGTGCGTGCGTCAAAGCCCAGCGGCTTGAACAAGAGACAAAGTGCTGACGACAACACGTGCGCACACACGCACACACACACACACACACACACACACACACACACACACACACACACACACACACACACACACACACACACACACACACACACACACACACACACACACACACACACAGATGGTAGGCTACTAGCCCTCACTGTACCATGGGAACTCATGTATAATGGTATACACTAAGGAAGACACTGCTGTGAGTGTGTGCGTAGGCCAAGACACGTGACAGATTGATTGAAGAATTCTCTACATACGGCTCAACTGTTTGTAGGCAAATATAAATGACTCAAGTTAAATAAAGAGATGAAAGCTAGTGGATCTGCTACTTATGATGACTTGTTGTGACGCTGTATCATGATAGTAGTACGGCATTCATTTACGAGAAAAAAAGAAAAGTTAGAATGGAATTATTATTATAACAGTTTAGATAGATATGAACACATGTTTCAGAGGAGTGTTGTTAAACACGCAGCCCGCCAGAACCGTAGTAACCGTAGGATTAAATTAATCGTCTAGCCCGCCAGACCCGTAGGCTATACGTTTTCCAGGGTTTATATTCTTTAATTCCATGTTTTGATCCGATCGAATCGTTAGCTGTTTTTCCACTAGCGACCGAGAGAACAACAACCGGTCAAGACACCACACACATCATTTTGTCATTGTAACATCCGGTTACGGATATGTGGCTCTTCAAAATAAAGGTTATGCGCGATAAAACCTTGGCAATGCACGATACAGTAGATGGATTATTCAATGCTGGCGGTCAAACATAATGTGGTTATTGTTGGATTTGCATGTAGTATTGTATTCAGTTTTCGTCTGGTTGAGATGAAGACCACATTCACAGGATTCACACACTAGTGTGAATATAAGGTGAGTTCTGAGCCTGCATGGCCCTGAGAGGAAACGGAAGGTGACGTTGTGCGAATAGTCTCGCGTTGCCAGACTGTTGCCTCTCGCAATATTCAAATGCTTCCGTCATGTACAGTTTGGAGAACGGAAGCTCTGATCATGAGTAAGCGATAAAGCGGTATGGCAGCCTCCGCCTCACTTCCGTTTCTTCTTTACAGTCCCGCAGATTTATCCTAATCTAAATCGAATTCATCTTATAGCTCGCTGTTTAGCATAAATGGATATTAAAAAAAAATGTAAAGGTATAGGCCTATTCTAAAATATTCGTGAACCAAAATGACAGCTCGGATTTCAGGAGTTGTATCCACACTTTTCCTGGGCTGTGTGTGCTCCAGTTCCTGTTGATTTCATTGGATATCATTGGTCATCTGACCAGTTTCATTGGCTTTCATTGTATCAAATCGACAGGAACTGGAGCACACACAGCCCAGGAAAAGTGTGGATAGTTCCAGACTCTATATAGAGGGTATGGGAGTTGTAGTTCCAGACTCTATATAGAGGGTATGCACATGCATAAAGTGTAGTTCCAGACTCTGTATAGAGGGTATGCACATGCATAAAGTGAATGGAAAAGAAGTGGCAAATCGAGTGGCGAAGTGAGTGAGTTTAACGTAGTTTAATGTCGTTTAAGGCAATCAGATATAGGACTTTTCTGTTTGGATGTATGGGCTTATAGTCAAGGCCAGAAAGTCGTTCTCTGCCACAGTTCCCGCATTACTCCTGCGCGTATGAGGATGATGTCATGTCATGCGTATATACCCTCTATAGCATCCGGAGATGTGTGGATAGTTCATGGCTACGTGAGACTATTGTGTGAACGGTGCAGTCATTTCCTCCACCGCTGTGGGAGAGTTATGTGTCCACACAACGTCTGTGTCTCATTGGCCTTGATTGAGCCTCGAGATGCTAGTCTAGTATAAGACGTACTGTATATACCGTCTATTCTGTTGTTGGTTGGAGGACGGGGGCTGACTGAATTGAACATTGTGTGTGTGTGTGTGTGTGTGTGTGTGTGTGTGTGTGTGTGTGCGTGTGTGTGTGTGTGTGTGTGTGTGTGTGTGTGTGTGTGTGTGTGTGCAATGGCTGCGTATATATGAATCTATGCACAGAATTTAGAAATCCACAAGAAGGCCCACACACGCACACACGTGTTTGTATTACAGCGCAATACCATTTTTTACCTAAACCATGCACCCGAAAATAGCAGTCCCGCTGTGATGCATTGTGAGCTTGTAGATCTGTTATTTTCTATGCCTGACACCTGTGTCACAACTAAAGTATGACTCAGACTTAACTCCAACCCTAACCCCTAAACCTAAAGTCTAATCCTAACAGCTAACCTCAATCCTTTCCTAATTGTAAAGCCTAAATCTATAGAAATATTCTTTAACCATAAAACAAGAGTCTGAATCAGAATGTAGGCTACTGCCATTATACAGAGGGGGAAATGACATTAAAAGCTGCAGCTTAAAAGTGCAGGACTATTTCATTATTATTTTTAAGAGAGAGGTGTGTGAGAGATACACGTACATTGGGTGACAGTGTCCTTCAGACAGGTCCAGTGTAAGCCCCTCCCCTCCCCTGGGTACATGCTGAGAGAGAGAGAGAGAGAGAGAGAGAGAGAGAGAGAGCACTGTGCATTCATTGGTCCCCTGCTGTTAAACTGTCATACACTGAGTTCATGGAGCATGCAGCCACACCTCGCTGCATGCTGCTGACGTTTGCCAGACCAAGTCCATAGACTTGGCTGGCAAACGAATTACATCACTGCCCTAAACAAACATTAAAGTCCATAGTAGACTTGGCTGGCTTTTTGAGGGTCGCGTTAGCCCCTCCTAGATTCAGCTGTTTGTGTAGATTTTCGTCTTACACAAACATTACATTCCCATTGACAATGAATGGAGAATGTACGTCATATGTGGACGAGCAATTCGACATGTTACGAAATGATAAGAGCGCCCCTCACTAATGTAAGTAATTTTGGAAAGCCATGCATTAGAGGGGCCATAGCGGCCCTCAGAAACAACATAGTCGCGAGACATGGCCAAAGTATTTCCCGGGGGTTGATATTGATAACCCCTGCCCTAGACTACCTATTACAATAGTTACTTAAAAAAGTAACATTATTACTTTACATATTACTCCCAGCCAAAAGTTACTTAACTTTTTCTTCCTCTCCCCAGTAATTGCATCTTTTGTCCCCAAAAGCCTCACACTACGCTGCAGTTTGTTGTCTGGACGGTTTAAGGCCCGCCCTTCCACATCCCATAATTCACACGTACAGACAAGTGTGCATCGTTTCCGTAGAGTCTAGACTACACCGGCTCAGCAGACTGCAAACCAACCCAGTCCATTAATAAACACTCAAGCCCACAGTATCACCAAGGCTCGTGAAAATATTAGTAATATAATTACTCAAAATGTGAAAGTAATTTCTTATATTACTAGTGGAAAAGGGTAATATTACTTTTATGTAATAAGTTACTTTAGTTACTTGTCTACACTGTAGACTACCATGGCGATCAGTATAAAGAAGCATATCAATGCATGCATATCCCCTCCACCTCTATGGAACTGCACTGCTTCTCCAACGCCTCCATGGTTCACGTCATAAATAGCAGATCTACACGCTCACAACGTCTCACAGCACAATGGGTCGTGAGCTTGTAGATCTGCTGTTTTTGTGGCGCTCAACATGGCGTGCCATCAAAGTATATCAAGCCCTTCAGGCCGCAAAGGGAATAAGTGACTTATCTGAGAGGATTGACTGTACTGTATATATACAGTACTTGCCTACAGCTGCAATTAAAAAAGAGCTGATATTTTAAGAAGGCTTGGGTTAAGCGGAAGAGTGACATTTCTAAGCTGGTAAAGGATTTTAGAAAAAAGGTATTTCCTG
>NC_137876.1:24545434-24555434 GCF_963924005.1 Protomyctophum bolini
GAGAGAGAGAGAGAGAGCAGAGGCCAAATGAGCTGAGAAGGAAGGGAAACGGCTCACAAGACAGAGGGAGGGAGTGAGCATGAGATACAGAGAGAGAGAGAGAGAGAGAGAGAGAGAGGCTGCTTTGAGCTGGTGTTTCGGCTCCTCCGAAGAGCGGCTCTCACTGGCACTAATGAGTGTGGCTGCTCTAGGGAATGTGTGTGTGTGCGAGTGTGTGTGCGAGTGCGTGCGTATGTGTGCGTGCGTTGTTTGGCTGGCACTGCCAAAGCGCCACCCCTCCTCCCTCTGTCTTGCCGCCTCTCCTTTCATCCCCCGTACGGTTTCCCTCCCTCCCGCTCATTAGTATGATTGAATACCCCCCCCCCCCCCCCCCCTCTCTTTTCGTCTGCTATCTGCCAGGGTCAACGCTGAAGCCTCACAGAGAACATCCACCCACCACCATCACCACCACCACCAACAACCACATCCACACACCCCCTCCTCTCTCACTCTCCCCCCCCCCCTCCGCAAACCGTGCTCTGCCCCCCGGGCACTCAGAGCTCTAGCATGGCCTCCACATCCAAAAGCGTTGGGAGGTTGTGGCCTCTTCACACCACAAAACAGCCCCCCACCATGCATCTCCCCTCCAGGTGCCCCCCGAAAACAAACCCAAGGTTTTTTCGCTGTGGTTGTTAACTTTTGTTTCTCTCTCCTTTTTTTTTTACTCGCTATAACCAACCCGGCTGACCCACCGACCGACCAACCCATGCCAGCCAGCCAACGTTCTTTGTATCTCTCTCTCTCTCTCTCTCTCTCTCTCTCCACCCCCTTACTTCCATCCTTCCTAGATCCCATGCTGGGTTCCTGCCATTGATCGTGCCAGGGTGTGAGAGAGGCCAATCGATGAGGCTTATAGTCCTGATGGCATAATACGCATAAACCTCAGCCTTCAAAAGTAGCAGGTCTCGGTCTGCAAGCTCGCAGACCTGCTATACTTTCGATGCTTTAGTAGTGTGAGACGCTTATAGCTAAAAAAAAAAACCCATAAAGAGTTCGAATTTGAAGAATTGACACCTGACACAGACGAGATATGTATCAGCTGAATGTGTAAAGGTATATGTATAAGCTGAATGTGTAAAGGTATACACGGAGGGATAGCTGGAAGAGAAGCCAGAGAGAGATGGAGGGCCGTGGAAGTGGCGCGTCTTCTATTTCAGACAGGATGGTGAAGTCGGTACATCAGGTAGATTTTGGAGGAGGGGAGGGTACTATACCGCAGAGGTGTGTGTGTGTGTAGCCAACCACTCAGTGTGCTACCACGCACGCACGCACTACACCCCCCCCCCCCCCCACCACCACCCATAGACTAGGGCCCTCTTTAAAAATTCATTCAGTCAATAATGACCCTTCGCCCTTCCAGCCTCTCCTAGGAGCTAGCTTGCATACACCTCCTCCCACACAGACTCCATCTCTTTGGCTCTCCTCATCCCTCCCGTTTCCACAGTCTCTCTCTCTCTCTCTCTCACATTCACACACACACACACACACACACACACACACACACACACACACACACGCACACGCGCATGCACACACACGCACACGTACACGCGCGCGGCGCATATATTCCATCTTCCTTCCCTCTCCCTATTTGCCTTAAAGTCGGTGAAAGCATGCGGCGCTTTGATGGTGTTGCAGCAGCATTGCCATTAGTTATGCTAGCATGTCAGGCAAACGCCGGCGCTCTAAACCGTAGCCTCGTTCACACTGCGTGGATGCTACACTTCTCTTAACAGCAGCATATTTCAGGACTTGCTGGTCGTCTCTGTCTGGTGGAAACCGCATATGTCCAAAAACTTGTCACTTTTCAGGATCCGTTCTTTTTGTATAATAGCAAAAGTAGCAGAAGTACAAGCTCAAAGCGCTTGGCTTCGGTGTTTCGGTGTGCTTGCTTGTATGCATGCTTTCGTGTGATGCTGTAGTGCCGACCTCTCCATAAGTGTTAAATCAACTGCAAAGAACCTATAGTATAGGTGTTCTAATGGACTCGGACCTTCATTTTAATGCACAACTTCATAAAGTGGTTCAAACCTGAACTTAGAAACATCTCAAAAGACTTTCCTGTCTAGTGCCGATTTAGAAAAGGTCATTCACGCATTTATCACGTCCCGTCTTGATTACTGTAATACCCTCTATTCATTTATTATGATAGTTTCATCTTATTTTTCATATTTTTCTATTTTGTTGTATAGTGACATTATTCCTGTGCAGCACTTTGTGGCTCATGCCTAGAAAGGTGCTATATAAATAAAGTTATTATTATTATTACTATTATTATGATATTAATTAGTATGTTGTTGGTTTACAAAAAAGTTATGGAGATAAGAGGTTTTTGCCCGACAGCGACTTGGTATTTCTTTACTGCTGGGCTGTTTTTTTTTCTTCTTTTTAACGTCGACTTGGTGAAGGTATATCAGTCAAGAGTTACCCAGGAGACCACCCAGTATGGCTCAACAAATTATCAATATTATCTCACGTTTAGCCTGTCTGTCTCTCTCTCTCTCCTTCCTCAGAGATGTCTCCCCATTTAGCTGATTGTTCAGAACACCAGAGCATGCATCCAGGAGCGGGGAGGGGAAAAAACAAACATATTAGGGATATTGGAAGAGTCCCAGGAATCAGCTGAGGAACAGCAAATTGGATATAGCCGAAAATCTAGGCAGAGAGCCAAGTCTTTTCCTTCACAGCGACAACGTGACATCTCAAGTGTTTCGTGTTATACCTGGTTCCTATGCTTCACCGGGGAGAGAGGTGCGACATGGAAGCCATCTCCATCAGTGGAACTTCATTTTCACCCCCCGGTGTGTTTCAAATTGACAAGCTAAAAGTCGGCCAAATGTGGGTTTAATTAATGTGAAAAGGAATGTGTGGCGTCCCTTTGCCTCAAAATTCAAATTGATACACAGTAACAACTTGTGCACATAGAAAGTGAATAATTTAGAGAACACGTAACAACACGTAACAAGTAAATAGTAACTAAAGCAAATGTATTTTTTTTAAATTATCTGACAGCTTTATTTACTATTTGCTTTGCTGATTTACATTTTTAATACGACATATAAATAAACATATGATGTACACATTATTATTATAGGAGAAGCAGCTCCAACATTAAAGTGAATGAACACAATACGCAAGGTCTCGGGTTGCGTACCCGGACACGCCTTTGCCAACACGATTAATGTAATTTAACCCAGAATTAGTAGTATTTTATTTACCTCCGTTAAAAAGACCATATTTAGAGTTCAATAAAACATGAATTTGCGGCCGCGATATGAATTTTAATAGTCCCTGCAGCAGATCATGCCTGGAGCCACAATGGCGGGCAATCACTTCCGGTTCGGGCGGATGAGGGCTCTCCTTCTTTGTTTATTGTCGCGCATTTCACTAGCCTCACTATACCACCTATCGGAGCGGCATGGAATGGGTTAAGCCCAAACCACACCAATGGGTTTTAGTGTGGTCCCAGCGGTGTGATATGTCCTGTTGCAGGTCGGCGCATGATGGCACATGTCGACCCAAGTGATTCAATTGGTTCAATTCAACAGGTGCTTGCAATTGCGTGCGTCTACTCGCAAACGTTTGGTTTCAAGGAGTTGCATGGCGAACAATTGGTGTGGTTTGGGCTTTAGAGTTCGTCGCAGCGGTGCGATATGTCCTGTTGAACGTCCTTTTTATATGTCAAATTAAAGCACTGTTACTTTACTTTCTAGACTGTGTTATTACTACTTTTACTTGCGTAAAAAATAATCTTCCACCGCTGTGCGAACAGACGCGTGCCGGCATGATGTTTGGAGTTTACTCTTACAGCTCTAATGGAGGACCAGGTCACCTGTAACGTATACATTACCATCCATTACCCCCTCCCCCCAGCGTTGGAGGTCCCCCCCCCCCCAGCGGACTCAAAGTTCCCCCCCATGCAGTGCGCTCCAACGGGGGCAACATCATCTCTCCCGTGCACCTTCCACCCATCGCGCCGTCCGTCCCTGCATCCATCACGGGGAACGCGGCTAAATGGAGCGCAGCGCCTCGCCTCTGACCTCTTTCAATGAGCCGTGGGGTCTGCCAGGGGGTGCGACAGCGCTCGCGCCGGTCCCAGAGGGGAGCGATTTGGAGCCCTTGCACCCACTGCCGCAGCGCTAATGTCCCGTATAGCGCTCAGAAAGGCATTAGCCTCTGGACGTTACCTCCATCGATATCTCTCCCCCTCTCTCTCTTTTCTGTCTCCATCTCCCTCTGTCGCTCTCTCTCTCTCTCTCTCTGCCCCTTCTATCCATTTACCTTTCCCTGCCTCCTTTTCAGGGGTCATGGGTCACCGTACATGACCATTACAGGTCTGTAACTCTAAAGGGTGTACAAATGTAAACCATTTTGTACACTCGCAGAATTATGGGGGTCCTTGAAAATAAAACATTTGAGAACTATACACTCCAAGTTCCACAATGACGGAAAGACTGAGAGATATGGCCCACATTGCAGCTCACCAACAGCAAGGGTTCAGACCCACTAAAATAATCATATTTGAACCCGGGGACCCACCCTCCTGCCCCACTCAGATGAAGTCTGGCCCCTCTCAATTGTGGGAGGACGTCACGGCCGAAAAGGCGACGACCAACCAGATTTGTCTGGAACCAGGCTATAACCAACCAGGGCCCAGTATTCAAATATGGGGCGGGACATTGCGAGAAAAAGAAATCCAACACTGAGAGGGACGAGACTAATATCCACGCAGCTATCGCTACGCGAGGCTAGCATTTACATTTAGCTGCCATGGGCCTTATCCACTACATCTCAGATCAAAATATTGTGCTTACTCTACTACACTTAGTAGTTACTTTGTGGGTTGTGATTATATATTATAACAAAACATACATGAACCAATTCAGCCCTATATACATTTTGGCCATTTGAAAATAGCAAGCTCACAATGAGTCATGCAGTAGCATTGGGTTGCTAGGCAATGAAGTAAACATAAATTGTACCGTGAGCAAGATATCCACTCGATAGTAACAAACATCGTTTCAAATGCCTCTATCTCGGATTCCTTTCCCAGATTGCGCCCCTGGTCAAAACGAGCTATATATTCGACAGCCCCATAACCACAACAACTGACGATGGTGTTAAATGTCTTCTCCGGGTGAAAGTCAAGACTATGGTGTCTGTCACAAGCAACACACATAAACACACATCAACACACATCATGACTATATCTGCCGGTTACGGTTTCTGTGTCCGGCGGTGCGGTGGATCCTTCAAAATAAGGGAATTCACTGAAAAATGCTGGCACTTACACTGCGCAAAAAGCTTGGAATACAGATGTGTATATTACAGGAAACTCCCGTTAATCTTTCCAACAAACTCCCGTAAACTCCCGAATTGTACCATCACACCTGTATATTACCGTATATATTACATGCACAGTATATGCCCGCTAAACCTGAGGTTTACGGGCAAAATACAGTTCCCGTAATTGCCCGTTAACTCCTCTTTTCCCAAGTGATAATTATTTTATTAAAAACTGGCAAATGTTTAATAATAACAGTACGGTGATTTTACTTATTTTTGCTTATTTACAACTTGCACACTTGGTCCGCGTGCTGCCAATCTGTATAGCAGCATATTAGCATGTCTAATGTGTTGGCAGTCGTCCAGAAGGCATAATAACCAATATTAACACAGTGGACAAACGTAATGCATCTGGCAACGGTGGGCTGAGTGGGCTGAGTGGAAACCATTCCCTCTGAAGAACAATCAGGGCCCCTCCCCCAAACACAATTATACAATACAACCGTACAATCAAGCCGCTTCCAGCCGTGGACACCTGGATACTATCGTTCCCCAAATAATCCCCCCGGAATATCGAGACAGAGAGTGAGTGGGAGAGGGAGGGAGAGAGAGAGAGAGAGAGAGAGAGAGAGAAAAGAGTGCGCGACGTCAAGCCTGCAATTGAATCCTCCATTGTAATCCCCCTAGTTTTTAATCAAGGCATATAATTACCGCCCATAACACAGGCATTAGTACTCATACCCTAAATTATGATTGCGCAGAGAAATTCTGATTATGTACATCACCCTCCCTCCCATGCACCCCCCCCCCCCCCCCACCACCTGCTTAACCCTTTCTTCGCCGGATTCATTCGCGGCGTCAGCCCCTCGCCTCGAGTCTGGAGGTGAGACGTATTTCCGCCTTTTGCCCTGCAGGTTTGTACCTCGGGTAAAAATGCACTGTGTTCATCTATCCATTCGCAAATCTTGAGTGCGTACAACATATAACCAGATAATGGACCCTTTACGGGTACATTTGGTTACATTTGTACGCCCTCAGATTTATATTGACACTTGGGATTTAGCAGTGCAGCTTAGTTTTTTTCCCCCCCATTCTTTTCTGTTTCTTTTGTTGCAATCAGCGCCTGACTGCATGGGTAGGAAAGAATCCTATAGGCTGATTGCGCGGCGCGGCGGGTGGCCACGTAGCGGCGGTCCGACTCGCTCCATGCTAGGAATAACAAGCGGCAGCGCCCGCGGTGTGAAACAACACACTGCTAATTGGAGGCAGCACGCCGCTCCCCGGCTTTATGCACATACACGCCAGTTTCCTGGTACGTATATACAATAGGTGACACAGCTGCACTCAATGTACACCATATACTGTACTCTGTACGTCCTCTTGACTTTGTGGCGACACAGTAGAGTCCCTCAGAGTTCATTTAACCATATACTGTACGTCCTCTTGACTTTGTGGCGACACAGTAGAGTCCCTCAGAGTTCATTTAACTCTGAGGGAATGCACATGCTACCCGATGCAGTGGTTTCGCAGACGTTTTAGCCGGACTCCCAAACAGGGTCGGAATATCCATAGCCACAATTGGCAAGGAGGCCACCACATTATTATGGGAAACAACAACAATAACAAAAAAAAGACATCGGAAATTCACCTTTTTTGACCATTCGAAGCACCCATAGCACCATGGCTTCCAGCACACACTCTACTCCGTCTGCTCAACATGCGCAGATAGTGGTTCGGGATTCGCTTTTACACGACGACCACCTCATCCAATCACAGCAACTGCGAAGGTCTTTTCGAGGAAAGCGTGCTGGTGTCGCCAGAAAAAACCCCAAACCCCAATTAGAGGAATATGCTTTTACCACCTGGGTTTAACGACAGACATGCCTTTTACTTTGTTACGGTATAGCAACAAAGGAACACCAGTCAATCAGTGCTTTCATGGTGCACGGTAAGAAGTAGGTCGGGAGTGGCTTATTGTCAGCATCAGCCGGTAGCATGCATGCTACCGTCTGTCCCCATTACAATGCATCAGATACAGCATCAGCCGGTAGCATGCATGCTACCGTCTGTCCCCATTACAATGCGCTAGACTAGACCCCAGGGAGAAGGATTGCTGAGGTGGAGCTCCCAGTATTTACCGCACGACTTGCCATACCCAAGCCGGGCTACTCATACTATGAGTTGGTGGTGCCCAGGTGTGTGTGTGTGTGTGTGTGTGTGTGTGTGTGTGTGTGTGTGTGAGAAAAGTGGTTATGCTTTATAAACAAATTTAGCTGGGGGCCCTGGAGCCTCTCCGAGGATGCCTGGGGGTCCCCGGACCCCACTTTGAGAACCACTGGCCTAATGTGGTTACGTTTTTAATAAGGATGGGATACGGAAGCAGAGAAACCAGAGCAACAGGATCCAACATTGAGGAACTGGATTTGGCTTCTGTCACATTATCACACTGCTGCTCAGTGGATGTCAAACTCATTTTAATTTCTAGGACCGCCATAACTCGGAGAGTTACAGACCTGCAAGGGTCCATTTGGAACAGCCCTCAAGTAACCCAGAGGATCCCTGTACCTAACTTTGAGAATCATTACACAAAAGCAAAAGTATGATTTAATTTGTGTCCTTTTTTTTTAACCCTATAGAACACTAAACACGGGTGATTTTCACCCGGACTATTATATTTTTGTAATTTTCATAATGTTGCTGATGTCTGAGGTGGGTGGGTCTTTCAGTATACTTCATGTTTCCCTGTTTTTGGTGTTCGGGTGAATTTCACTTCCAAATTTGTATCATATTTGGCAGACATTTGACCTAATTTCCCCTTCATAGTCAATGGCATTTAATAGGTATATTCAGTGATTTCACTTAATTCAAATAGCACTTATTTTTTTTGTTTTGTTGTGATAATCCTCCCTACTATAGAGTGTGCTGACCATATAACAGTTAACCCCTGGGGGTCAAAAAACCTTAGGTTTCGTTTTTGGCTAGGAGCCTTGGTGTGTGTGCTGTGTGTGCTGTTGGCCTGTCGCACTGTAGTGCGTGCATGTGCACATCTTGTTATCGGGTGCACGGACCGGAGGGTTTTCCAAATCACCCAAATCACTGAATGCTCCTTTAATGTTTGTGTTGCGGACATTTTGTGCGGACAAAAGCTGTATATGAGGAGGGCTAGCGCCCCTCAAAAAAAGGAGGGATTCATATAGCGCCTTTTCTCCATAGTGCTTTTACATACAATGTGCATTACATTCACCCATTCACTGCAGGAACCAATGCAAGGCTCCAACCTGCTCATCAGCAGCAGTTAACGCGTTAAGCGGCATGCCTCGCTCAAGGACACTTCAACACTTAGAAAGGAGCCGGGGGCTCGAACCGGCAACCTTCGAAACACAGAGACGGCCACTCCACCCTCTGAGCCACTGACGCCCCTTTGTCACATGACCGTGACCGTCGATACCGTCCATCGCTGTTGGGTGGAAACCTTGTATGTCCAAAAACCTTCATTCAACGTTCATTTGTGAAGAAACACAAAAGAGTGAAGTTTCCACCCCAAAACAACGCTAAACAATTAAAGCTCAATATCCGGATAAGGAGCAAAGCTCGACGTTGCTATGACAATTCAAAAGTCCATTCTGGAATGTTCTTTTTTCTATATTCTTTTTCCCTACAATAGTTTTTCTATCACAACAGGCATTTTCTTTCTTTCTTTCTTTCTCACTCACACACACACACACGCACGTACGCACGCACGTACGCACGCACGCACGCACGCACACACGCACAGAGTCACCAAATCCACCATGCGCGGCATGCAGGCAGGGTGCGGGATGCGAAGGGTTAACATAGCAGTTAACATTTCATAGATATGCTCCTGTGAGCGAACAGAACATGGGGCCTAATTTGCATGTTGAACACGAAGAGAGAGAGAGAGAGAGAGTTCCTGCACCGCTAAACTCAAAGCCTTAACGCATTCTGTCTCAACCACAGTGCTCACACACACACACACACACACACACACACACACACACACACACACACACACACACACACACACACACACACACACACACACACACACACACACACAGTATATAGCTAAACACTAGTGTGTAGTTACACACACTATGCAGATTGTCGACTCACTTATTTATGTTTTTCATATTCCATTTTAGTGAAATTATCTAGATCCGCTTGTACTGTGTAAAGTATTCTTTGAAGAATTTGGAAGACAAGCTTCAATCGGATACGTCTGTCTGCTGGTTTTATCAGCCAATGAAAAGTATTGTGTCTAAATCATAACTACATTGTATGCAGTGGAACATAATATAGCTTCTTTGTTTACGGCCCTAGAAAAGAGACAATATGCACCCAGAAGTTTGAAGGGATACAGTGTTTACAGTGTGTACAGTGTTCCAGAAGTTTGAAGGGATACAGTGTTTACAGTGTGTACAGTGTTCCAGAAGTTTGAGGGGATACAGTGCCAGCACACATGAAATAATGCCGTAAGCCGGCAGATCTACAAGCCCGCACAACACACGTTGTGAGCTTATAGATCAGCTATTTTCCGGTGCTTGACACTGACAACTGCAACTATAGGAGTGGCTAGCACCACTCAAACATCTTTTTCAACCATAAAACACCAACCATGCGAGGACAAGGCAAATGGACCTCACAATGTCTGGAC
>NC_137876.1:24560434-24610434 GCF_963924005.1 Protomyctophum bolini
GGCTAAAAATGGCCATAGCCACTGTGCTGACATCATCGCATTTGTGATGACGGCTATGGCAGTTAAAGCATGATGAAAACTCCATCTCCACTGCCTTTGAGTGAAACCCTGATGGAAGCCACAAGAAAAATGTCCTGGTATGGTCACATATTATGCCAATTATGAAATTGATCAACATTATGCAAGTTAGCATCCGGCAGTCTCTACATGCTGGGGACCCATACTCAACATGTCTACATAAAATGTTGGTGTACCCACCATGTCCGCGTTCACATTGTGGACAAAGTGGAGAAATAGGCAGAGCTGGCTCCCAAGAGAAGACATACAGACTATGCACCCACTGCACACAAAAAGCTACACTTCCTATAACCGTCTGTCCACTGTACCAAGACATCAGAGACATATACTTCCCACGGATTACAATCACCCAAGGAGAGTTTGAATCCAAATGAATATGAGAGAGAGAGAGAGAGAGAGAGAGAGAGAGAGAGAGAGGGGGGGGGGTATAAGGAGGTGGGTGGACAGTGATGGGGATACAGGGAGAGTTGAGAAGAGATACAGTATGTTATGTGGGGACAGGATAGAGAGAGACAGACACACACACAGAGAGAGAGAGAGAGAGAGAGAGAGAGAGAGAGGGAGCATGTGGAGGGGTGCCGTAGTCATTACCACCTGTGAAAAAAAGCTCATCCTCTCATGCCTGGGGATAATTTGACAATCTACAACACTGCCTGTTCTGCAGAGAGAGGGGGGGGGGGCAGGGGGGGGAGAGCCTACGGCAGAGAGAACCATGCACATAGCGAGAGAGAGAGGCAGAGAGAGAGAGAGGGGAAGGGGAAGGAAAGGAGGGCGACAGGAAGAGACAGATTCCCACAGAGAGAGAGAGAGAGAGAGAGAGAGAGAGAGAGAGAGAGAGAGAGAAGCGATGGAGGGGAAGGGCTGGCTACCTGATAGATGGTACAATTTGGAGGGGGATAGAGGCAGGGAGTCTTATGAGTTTAAGAATTGATGAAGACAAAATGCTTCCAGGATAGCAGGGTAATAACTTGTGGGGCTTCATGGCGCTCCTTATGGGCCGTGTCCCGGCCCGCCCCCCCCCCCCCCCCCCCCCCCCCCTCTCTGATGGACGGCCTCTAAACTCCTTTCTCCTGCCCTGCATGCCTCCCCGCAGCGGCCTAGCGGGAGCGCGGTGGATGGGGGGGCAGATGGGGGCAGCGGTCGGAGGAGTCCCGCTATATGTGTGGCGTTTAGAGGAGAGGTGGTCAAACGGACCACCCAAACCAATGATCAAAAAAAAAACCCACATGATTTGCATTGCTATAAAAGGTTTTCAAAATATTCAACATCCCCACCTTTCTACTAGCTCGTGCGTGCATTAGTTATTTACAAATAGTACAATGTACACTAGGATATACTGTAGCCTTAAAGTGGTTAACCAGATTTTAAGAGGCGCTATATAGCCAACAGAAAAGTGTATAGAGCCCTGAGGGACTCCGGTCAACAATACGGGGTTTAAGTGGTTAGCTCATTTCGGCTGCAGGGGACCCCCTACCCCCCGTCAAGGACCCCCGTGGGACCCCACATTGGGACTGAGGGAGGGAGGGGCTTGGGGGGGGGGAGGGGCGGGGTAAACAGGTGATCAGCCTGGATCTTAACGACTTCCCTCCTAAGTGAGCGATTTATCTTCATGACTCCGGCGGCGGTGTACCGGGATGAACTTCAACCCCATTTGTCTCTCCTCTGGAAACCAGAGGGAAGGGGGTGGAAAATAATAATAATAATAATAATAATTGAATTAAAAAGTCAGGTAAAACAAAAGGGTATAAGTCTGGTGGAATATCTGTTGCAGGACTCAAATTCTAAAGTAGCAGTTCTACGAGGTCTCCGAGCTGCTACTTTTGATACTATCGTGTCACGTACGGCAAATGCAGTTGTCATGGCAGTGCAGTTATCAAGCATACTGTAGGACGGACACAGAATAAAAACAAGAATGGTGCAGAAAGCTCTCGTTTATGAACGTCCATAATCAGTTTGCCTGCTCAGCTTCACGTTGCGGCGTTCAGAGTATGGGTTTAATGGGTATAGGTCTCCCATTGGCTTAGAGGCAGCCTAGAGACGAGGCCACCAATCATGGAAAAGTGTCCACTACTACGGTTGCTATACTAGAGGTAGTAGCAAATTAGCTCTGGTCCATAGCCCTAATGCCTTTTGCTGCCGTTGCATTAAGGCTCTGCCACTCTTTGCTTCTATAGCCCTCGCACGAAGCGCAGACCAGCCTCTCGTCGGTAGCGTAAATATAAAAAACGTTTTACCTATACTCACCAATACAAAGGCCGTTTGTGTAATTAGAAAGCCTACTTTCCTTAGTGGACGCACTCTGAGCCCCCCCACCACACGTATAAAATGTACTTTTAGGCCAGAAATGGATTGTTTTTCCCCACCCCACCAGAGAAAAATCTCATAGACAAGATTTTCCATCCGGACGAGAGGCTGGTCTGCATTTATGCGAGCGTAGGAAGAGAACAGTTCCATAGGCATTAGAGCTATGGAACAGAGCTAGTAGCAAATGTAGTCCGGGCGCTTTTCAAGCACCTGGCAAAAAGATATACCTGTTCATGTTTGTCTGCCTCTAAAGAGCAGCTCTGTGCTGCGCTCTGCGCCGGGCTGGACATAATGGGCACCAGCAGATGTCAAAGAAGACAACCAATGCATTATTATGGAAAGAGGCAGAGATCGATCAAGTGCACAGTCTGTTGTAAAAGCAAGCACAATTTACTGTACATACACACTGTATGGAACGCTGCCTGCAGAACCTCACCCGCACTGCGATGGCATTGCAAGCGGACCGCCAAATAATTGTCAAAACGCTAACATTTAAATTATAATATAACCTAAAATGACTAGGTATTTATTTTCTTTGAAACCTTGAATAATGTGTTTTCCTAGTGATACCAATAAATAGCCTATATGACTTAAAAAAATGCCACGTTGTTTTCATTGATCCAAGACGGAACACAATCGATTGATCGATCATTAAATAAGGCTCACGCATATACTCCACTTTTAGGTGATACTAGCCGTGCTACTGTAAGTGGTCGGATGCGTGGACCATGTGCACGTGCATGGGCCACGCATACTCCACTATTAGGTGATAGCCTACTCACCTTTTAGGCAAAAGGGTGATCACTTGACGGGTGATTTTGAGCGCAGAGTATCAAAATTTTAGGTCATCACCCTTTCACCTAAAGGGTGAGTATAGGTTATACTGTCTGTAATAGTGCAATGTGTGCATGTGGACAATGCACTGCGTGTACTACAGACACTTTGGGGAGTTTCAAGTGGGCCCCTGACCCAGGAAAGGTTGAGATCCACACAGTTCCATCTAGCGCAGAGTGGCTTCCTTCCATCAGGGTTTCACACAAAGGCAGTGGAGATGGAGTTTTGGATTCTGGAGGCAAACTCAAGAGAAACGCATGCCCTTGAAAAGAACCAATTGTGCGGAGAAACCTCTCAACGTTTTCCTCTTGTGTAGCACAATGAAGTACAGTGCAGAGTCCTGCTTTCTGATTATTTTTATTATTATAACAAGTGTACTTTTCAGCGAAGGGCATGCTAAGACGTCAACTCAATTTAATGTGGTGTCTGTGTACAGCTCACGAACTGGAACCCCACATCAAGTCCCGAAGTATTTGTACATGCAAGTGCAGACACACACATGAACGCATGCACACAAACGCACACGCACGCACGCGCACACACACGCAGTCACGCATGCACGCACGCAGTCACGCACGCACGCACGCACAGACAGTTTTGCACTGTGGGCAAGAATAAATGAGAGATTGGACAACTGGGAAGAGCAAGGGATAAAGGTGAATGTCATGAGAGAAGGGAGAGTGCAAGATAGACAGACAGACCAGACGGGGACAGAATCAGAGAGAAACAGAGAGAGGGGGAGACAGAGAAGTGGTGAATTCAACAGTATAATCCCAGACGGTATTTTGCCCCCCTGAGGGCATTCCCCCCCTGAGGCGAGAGAGAGAGAGAGAGAGAGAGAGAGAGAGATGTGCCATACGCTGCTGTCTGCACCTCCTTTTCTCCCTCCTCCATCTCGTTGCAGCATAAGCTGCTGTGATGTCTCTACTGCTGCTTAGGATGCAACTCACACGCAAAGCCCAACGGGTGCCGAAAACGCCACTGTTTTGTACCACTCAATCCCTATTCTGGGTGGCGTACATTCTGCGGAAATATACACTATAGCTGACCTACAAGCTCACCATGTATACGGCTATTTGTTGTAGAGGGAGAGTTGGGGGGGGGGGGGGGGGGGGGAAACGTATATTGGGTTCAAATGGTTGAGGCGAGGCAAGCGCGTCGAGCCATTTGCATAAGGAAATGCCTCGGCTCAATAATCGAGCAAAACGGGCCAACCAGCTAATTTGTATGGAAATTATCCTCGTCCTGTGGAATTATTTCAGCGTCTTGTGCTACTGTTTTATATGCTCTGCATCAGGGCTTCCCGCACATTTTAAACTTGAGAGCTATACTTTCAAAATCACCAGCTCAACAAGATCTAACCGATCGAAAAGGTATTATCCCATTTCTGAATATAGTTAAACGAAGGGGCTTTGGAATAGCATTATAAGACAAACACACTCTGAATGGGAAAAATGGAATTGGCACCGTTTTATTTTGTATAACTTATGTAATGCTGCAGGTATGCAACACTCTTGAAAAGTGTTGCATTGTGAGTTTGAGCTGACAGGCCCTATTTGATGTCAATCAATGAAGTCACCAAGTGGCAGCTATGCCTTTCTTCCATGTTCTATATAATATATATTTTAGGGCCAGGCCATGTGATCTACTGTACCTGCACAGCCTTTGTGATCTACAGGTAGATCACGCTCTGCCTTTTGGGCATACTGTAGGAGAAGGTTAATAAACAAGGTCCAAAATGTAAATTATTTAGATTTGGATGACATGCGCTATAGCCATTAGAGATGTCGTCTCTAATGGCCAGTCATCCAATTGCCCACAGTGCAAAAAACTCTTTCTGTGTCTGTGTGTGTGAGTGTGTGTGTGTGTGTGTGTGTGTGTGTGTGTGTGTGTGTGTGTGTGTGTGTGTGAGTGTGTCTGCGTGCATGTGTGTGTCTGCACTTGCATGTACAAATACTTCAGGACTTTATGTGGAGTTCCAGTTCGTGAGCTGTACACAGACACCACATTAAATTGAGTTGACGTCTTAGCATGCCCTTACTCGCTGAAAAGTACACTTGTAATAGGCCGTTCAGGTCCGTCATTTTGGACCCGTGAAGAGCTCTACCGTACTGGTCCATCATTGGTACAGAAAATGGTAAATGGTGCATTATAATAGCACCATTTATCCAAGGAGCTATAGACTGATTGTGCATTACATTCACCCATGCATATGTGGCAGGATGGGCGTGAGCGTTCCCACGCCGTCACGGCCCGTCCTCCGCCCACTGATTAGGGCTTGATTAGTGTCCCAGCTGGCTTTATAAGGTGACGTGTCGGCCGTGTTTGTCAGCTGTCAGTCTCTCTCTGCCACACTGCTGGTGTGTGCACTGCCACACGTACCACGGCCAGGAGGTATTCCTCCTGCATTGAGGCGATCATCCTCCACAAAGCTGTCCCTCGGGTGACAGCGTGTTGGTCCGCACTTCAGACAGTGCAGGTATGTTTCTATACGTTGCTGTTACGATCGCCTGCACTTAATGGCTGACAGTGAACTTGACTGTGAGCGCTTGTTGTGTTTTAGCCTCGGAGCTACTCACCCCTTCCTGGGTCCTGTTTGGTGTGTTGTGAAGCAACACCACGCTACCTAGGTTGGTGTTCCTCCCTCTCCGCAGTATTTATATTAATTTGGTGTCTGTGATGCCATGGGAGTATAAACATGGACTTTTGTTGTTTACAGTTATACTATTACCTGGCTACCGCTACAGTGAGTACAACGCCGGTGCACGTTGGTCTCATTAACGCGGGTGAGTTTGTGTGTCTCGTTGTTCCTGCCTCAGTGACTACTATAGTATAAGAGTAGTATTTTAATACAGCCGTTGTGCTTTCAGGGCTGGCACCACACCTGCTGCTTTGCTGTACCTAACCATTCCACCCACACTCGGACCGCAGTGTTTGAGAAGGCGCACGGTGCCCTGTTGATTGTAGCCCATAGCGGGCGTCATCTATATTCCTCCTGTATTATAACATATTCCTCTCTATCCTTGCTTGTGTATATATATATATAGATACTTAGTGCTGTATTATATATATTACACCTAAACTGGATACAACTAGGCCCACTATAGGCCAGAGCGAGAGTATACTGTCATTAGGCCTACTATCCTGCATCCGACCTTCAACTGAAGTGCATACGGATTCTATATATATGTATTTGTGTATTGCATATATATAATATATATCCATGCTCTAGCACTTTATAACCCGTATAGCACTTTAGACCTTATTTATTGAACTGTATTCTTGCTACATGAAATACCTACTTGATTGACTGTTTTTATAACTTTTATATTGTTGAAACTAAGTATTTTAATAAAGCCTTTTGTATATTGGTTACACACGTTTCTGCCTTGCCTAATTATACTGTATATTGAACCTGTGTTTGGGAGTCATTACGTGCTCCGGGTGTCCAGTATTGCATTTAGTAAATATCTCCTGGGGCGCAATTCCCCAGGTGGCGTAGTTGGCTACCTTAAGCAATACCACCTTACCACACATACACACACGTTCACACACCGATGGCGGAGGGAACCATGCAACGCACCATAGCCTGCACATCGGGAGCAGGCAGGGGTTCAGAGTCTTGCTCTTCAACATTAACTCTGGGGGAACCTTCTGGTTCCCAAGCGGCCGCTGTACTTCCTGAGCCATTGGTTACGTTCGCACAAGGTAATATTGATAACGGTTTTACAGTAGAACAATAAAAAATAAAACATCCATATAGCATTATTAAAAGAATAAACGTATCCCCCCCCCCCCATCGAGTTGCACCACTCGGTTCACACGGGTGTGATTCTTTTTTTACTAGTGTAGAAACACCACTGCAAAATGATAATTCATCACTACACACACACACACACACACACACACACAGTCACACACACACACACACACACACACACGTTCGACCTTGGGAAGTCCAGACACTGCAGCGTTGGAGTGTGAAGAGAAACACAGCCAGAGAGCCTATAGCTGTGTGGGGTAAATCAACAGACCAGCATACCAACCCGTCTGCCATTGATCCCATCAACTCTGTCAATTCCTTCTACTACCTCCTCTCAATACCGCCATTTATGCTATATACGTCACACGCACGCCGGTGACAGCAGCTGCACAAGCACCCAACACGACCCATGCAGTGCTGGAGAGTGTCAAGTTGGAGTTTTAACCCATTTGTTCAGAAAACAGTCAGGATGTAGATGACATTTTTTAGAATCTGATTTCAGGTCAAAATACATTGCTTTCAATGAGAGCGGCGCAGATATCAGCAATTTTAGGTATGTATGTGCAACATGACAAAAGTATTGTACAGTGACAACTAAAGTCTCTGTAACGTTTATGTTCCACTCTATTACTTAAAGGCATTCTAAAATAAAGTGATTTAAGAGCATTAAAGCTGCGGGCTGCTGCCTTTATATTCATTGGCCGATGTGACTGAAAGGTTGTATTCCCGCGGGCAGCATTCTCACGATACCGCGCGCCCACTCAGAAACTGAGCAGCACCCACAGTACCTACAGCACTGCAGAAACTCTTATTGTGCTCTCTCGAGATGTCAATATAATTATCGTTTGCAAATCAGAACACAGGGTATCTGAAAAGAACCTGTGATATGTCTTCTTTCATTCGTCTAAATTGATTCTTTTTTACAAAGGTCATACAGTCATTAAAAAAATGATGTTTGTTCATGCCTTGTCTACTCGATTCCCAGTCCAGTGCATTCCGCGGTGAACTTCTGGGTGCAGGACTTTGTAACTAGTATATATTCGCTCCCCATAGCCGCCATTGGACATGCCCCCATGAAGTGCAGCGGCGATGTCGCCACTCTTCCTCAATGGCTCTGGGCATCACCAGACAGACTCCACACCTCTCAGTCTCGTCATGTTCACAGCTCCCTGCTGCATGCCGGCTCTCTCTGACACCCTTCCAGCCTCGCTGACGGGCCTCTGTCAAGTCTGTCCGTCAAAGCTGGGGTGCCACGCCCCCCTCCCTTTCCACGCCATTAAAGCCGAGCACGCAAATCCCCCCCAACGGCGGCTATGGGACGGGACCAGACAGCACCGCCCTCGGCCCCTGGCTCCGGCTATCGATTGGTTCTTAGGGTAATGGGTGTCTGTCTCCCTATCGCCTAATTGGCTAAGTGATGGGATTGATCTCCCAGATTGTTGGCTAAGTTCATTTCGCTGTGGCCACCGCCGCCGAGACCCCAGCTCTCTCTCTCTCTCTCTCTCTGCATCCCATGTTCTTTAACTGCCAGGGAGCCCGTGCATGCGTATAATGGCTCTGGGATTGATCAGATGCTAGGGAGGGGGGTGGGGCTGGGTGCATTAGTGCCAGAGGATGTAAAGGCAACGTTGATTAACGGTGATTATGACCATCATTACGTGATAATGGATTGAGGTATCCACGCCGGCCGCACAGGGTCCCGTGTATTTTAAAGCAAGACGTTGGTTTGAGCCTTTTATCCGCCATTCCCCAAAGTGGGCGAATGATGATCTAGAGGCGGTTTATATTTTTATTTTCTTCTGATCTTCCTGGTCAGACAGCAGGGCGTAAAGCCCGGCTTAAAGGGGCATGAAGCCGTATAGGCTGATGTGTACGTTTTTCAGTTCAGGTTAAAAACTAGAAGGGTAAAAACAGGGCAGCAATATAAAAAACAACAACAATCGCATTCATTCAGTCGTTTAACCTCAAAAACATGTTTTTCTTTGTTTTTTTTGTGTTATTTTTTTATCCCACGATTTTTGTAACCCTTTTTTCACCCGTGTCAATTAGCTAATGTGATCCTGGGCTCTACACACCCTCCGCCAACCTAGTCCCCATATATGGTGGGAGAGCAACGGACTTGAACTCATGCTTCCTTCATGGTTGAGTGTCCAAGTTGCTCCTTTACACCTGACAGGGGGGAGTTTCCCTGGTTGGACGTAGCGCGTGGAAGGAACACGTTATTCGAACCAGTTCCTTTCCCCTCCATCCCCTCCCCGGCTGGCCAGGGGGAGGCAGTTTAAAGACCAGGATTACTGCATGTTTTTTGTGAGGGTACCTACCCTAGGGGACACGGGGAGAACATGCAAACTCAAACACACAGAAAGGCCCTTTCGCCAACCCCGCCTCAACATGGTTTTAAAATAAAATAGCAAAACAAAACAAATAACTCCAAACAATGGCCCTTGAATAAAACAGCTTCTTGTATCTCAAAACTATCGTCCTGTCTGGACTTCTATGTAGTAGTAGAAACGTTTGCTACGTCTGTTACATCAGCCAGTGCTCTGTGAGCATGTAGCTGTTTTGAGGGTTTGGCTATTTTTGAATAGCCAAAGTATAACAATAGGGCTTATGGGGCCATGAAAGCCTTTGGGCAGGGTAAATGATGTCTAGGGTGCCATGGCGAGGGCCACGACCATGACGGGATAACATTTCTCTCCAAAAGCCCTTGAATATGATGGAATACGATTAACGATTACTGTGATTATGGTAAGCTAAGCTCACATTTACATATCACACACACCATACCTGTAACTTAACTTTCACTAGCAATAAATACATAAATAAATAAATGACGGGGGTTGGCGAGGGCCAGACAGATGGTCCTCGCAGGCCGCAAAAACTGCCGCATAAGGCCTATATAGGCTGATTTTGTAGTTCGTTTTCCAATTCAGGTTAAAAAGGTTGTTTTCTATAGCAGATTATAAACATGGCTGCATGCTAATCACATTGTTTTACAGTACGTTCAATACAGAGACAAGATTAAAAAAAAACAGATGGTTAAAAATGCGTGAGTGTATAATTCAATTGGTATGTTATGTGTGTCCAGATTAATGCTGGGTGAGTCAATGTGCAAAGGCTATAGACGCGACATTCTAAAGCCTAAACCTCTTGTGCTTATATAACCACGCCCCGCTTCTGTGGGCAATGCGGAAGTGCCTCTCGCCTATACAACAACTGCAGACTCGTTTTTGGGCAGATAAAGTATAGATTTAGACCGCGACGGAGGCCCGCGAGGCCCCACCGAGCGAGTCGCTGCGCCGAATTGTGCGATGTTCGATTGAGCCGACTCAGCGCCACTCTTTATAGGCGCTTAACTCCGGGAGTGTTAATTTTCTTTTGAATTAAATCAAGTTAAATGAAAGAAAGGTTTTTTTTTTACGTTATGCATTGACCTCAGCATCAAGCCACGCATTAATATGTGCTCATTACATTAGGGGCAAGGACAGTTGGAAGGCCGCTATACCTGAACAACGTAGGCTAAAGGACATACATCTTCTCTGTCGGGTGGAAACCTCATTTGTCCAAAACTGGCCCTTTTTCGGGATTCAAATTCAAAAACAGCTAAAGTAGCAGATCTACTTTGGATCCTTTTGTGTGACGTTCATTTACAAAAAAAAACAAACAAAACACCCGCCACAAAAAAACAAAAAGTTAGAATGTGGAGATAAGAGCTTTCCAGCCCTACAGCGACGATACGCAGCACTGTGCCGTTATCCTTATGCCGCCGCTGTGTGGCTTATAGGATCATATATGCACCGCAGTAAATGGATTAACCTTTTTTCCCCCCTCGGTGACGACATATCAATCCATATCTCTCTCTGTGTCTCTCTGCTGATTTCTCTCGGCTTATTTTTTCAGTGTCTCTTGCTACCACCCCCTTCCACATCGTACTCTCTCTCTCTCTCCCATGCAGTCTCTCCCCCATTTCCCGCTCCTGCTCTTTTCCATCTGTGTCAACCTCTCTCTCTCTCTCTCTCTCTCTCTGGAACTATACCCCTCCAGGCTTTGTGTTTCAGATGGAACCGATACTGTACGAGACACAAACACCACGGCGCGTGGTGTTTGTGTACATCTTGGCATCATCTAAATGGAGGCCAGCAGTGTCAGTGACATGTTTGTCGGGGAGGGGGTGGGGGGGTGGGGGGGGGGGTGATATGGCAGCCAGCTGCACAAACTCCATAGAGGTGGAGAGAGAGAGAGAGAGAGAGAGAGAGAGAGAGAGAGAGAGAGAGGGGCATGGTCGCGCCATAGACGCACTCCGCGTTCACCTGAATATGAATGGAGCCTATTTAGACGGAGGGAATTTCACATCACGTCGATGATTCATGACTTCTAATGAGGCTGGCGGAGGGAGGGGAGGGGGGAGCTAATGACGGCGGCACGCACGCACGCACTCACGCGGGCGTGCGCCGAATCTGCACCTCGCACGCAGATGCACTCTATCAACCCCTGCGCTTACAGTATGTGCGCTCAATTCCACCGTGACTGACTGCGCGTGTCGCAGTCACTGCGGGGCCACTGCGGTAGGGTAGGGTATAGTAGGGGTTTTTAATTGCTTTATAGGGAGACTGACAGACAGGCAAGGGGGGGGGGGGGGGAGGAGGCACGGTGGAAGGCTTCAACTTCGCTTTCTTCCATCCTATCCCTTCTCCACAGCACACAGGGGCCTCTGTCTGTCTGAGCTGTATAGTGTGTGCAGACCGTCCCTTAGTTGCAGGCAGTGGTGCATGGAAAATGTACTCGCATCACGTTTTACTTAAGTAAAAGTATCAGTATGTGGAACTACTCTGTTACCGTACGAGCAAAAGTCCTGCATTATGATTTTACTTGAGCAAAAGTACATTAAGTAACAAGCGTAGAAAGTACTCGTTGTGCAGAATGTCCCATTTTAAGTTATTAGATGTTTAAACAGCCTTTGAATATAGCTAATGCGATGCGATGTGATGCATTGTGAGCTTGTAGATCAGCTATTTTCAAATGGCCGAAATGTATAGGGCTGAAATGTTAACTATAGTAACAAAAGTGAAAAAGAGTAAAAGCCTCTGAGATGTAGTGGATTTAGCCTGGCCTATTAGCCAGCCTGCTTTCTGCTCTAGAGATGTAGTGAGATGTAGTGGAGTTAGCCTGGCCTATAGCCAGCCTGCTTTCTGGTCTAGAGATGCAGTGGAGTTAGCCTGGCCTATAGCCAGCCTGCTTTCTGCTCTAGAGATGCAGTGGAGTTAGCCTGGCCTATAGCCAGCCTGCTTTCTGCTCTGAGATGCAGTGGAGTTAGCCTGGCCTATAGCCAGCCTGCTTTCTGCTCTAGAGATGCAGTGGAGTTAGCCTGGCCTATAGCCAGCCTGCTTTCTGCTCTAGAGATGCAGTGGAGTTAGCCTGGCCTATAGCCAGCCTGCTTTCTGCTCTAGAGATGCGCGCGCGCCAGGAGCAACCGCTGGAGAATATTGGTTCACCGATCTGAGCCCCCCTCCGCCTCTCCCCTCCCTGGTACACACTCCTACTCTCCTATAGACCAGGAAATGTCTCTCGTTCCCCAAGGCTTACAATTTCCTGAGCCAAACGGGAACAAAAATAAAAGCCTGCAGGGTACCGAGGCTATATAGTGGAAGAAGTCAAAGTATTGGAATTCAGAATTGCTCAAGTAAAGTACAAATACCTATTGATTGTACTTAAGTACGGTACTTGAGTAAATGTAATTATACTTTCCAGCACTGCTTTGTTCCAGCCAGGCCCGCAGGTCCACATATGGGAGAGAGATAACGCCTTCCTTTTGGTTTGGCGACGGACGGCCGACTTTACAAGCTGCTGCTGGCACGTGTGTGTGTGTACTCGTGCTTGTGTGTGTGTGTGTGTGTGTGTGTGTGTGCGCGATGGGAGTTGGTGGTGGTGGGGTGGACTGCTTTACGTTGTTTATTTAGATGGGACAATACATATTAAAACCTCTTAAGCCCCGCCGGCGGGGGCAGCGGCTGTCCACCTCATGAATAGCTCTCAGCGGGTAAATGGGGCTGGTCAAGGTCTCAGGTTCCAACTCCGATATTTTTGATTTTAGATTGATTAGGTTTTAACTCTTTCCCCCCCCCCAAGTCCGTATAAATACGGACGTCGACGCTAGGTGGCGTCATATCCCAGGTCCGTATACATACTGTATACGTGCCCCAACGTATACTCTTTGAGTTCTACGGAAGCTTTTAACATTGGTCTGGTTCCTATAGCAACGCCCCACTGTTTCAACTATGGGATTGGAAATATATTCACAGTGCAAAGCAGTTGAAAGGAGGATTTTCAAACATCCATAAGTCGGAGTCTAGGATCGCTGTCCTTGGTTGATTTTCTGCCATCCACATTTCGGATTTAATTTGTGCCTTTGTACCGCGATGCTGCGGTAGAGATAGAGTTAATGGACATTACATAAATGCAATGCAAAGACACCGGATTTAGCAAAAATGCTAAATTGTCATCCGCAGTCTTCAAGTTCAAGTTCCTCCCCAGCCAGAAACACATCTGATTCTATAGCACGACTGGTCTTTTGGAAAAAGCCATGCAGACAGTCTTTTTTGCGTTCAAGAGCAGACTGATGAATCTATAAGCCAGTATTGAACACTGGCCAGAACAGAGGTTAAGACTGTTGACACATCTGCATACAGTACATCTGAACATGTAAACCGTTACGTACATCAGGTAGATCTTTTATAAACAGAGAGAACAGAATTGGTCCTAGTGTTGATCCCTGGGGGAAACCAGGGGTATGGAGACTTGACACCGTTTACACTTACACACTGCTTTCTATTTGATAGGTTTGGGCTAAACCACTAGATGGCCTCAGGGGAGAAGTTGAAATGCGTTAGTTTGGACAAGAGGACCTGATGGCTGACGGAGCCAAAGGCTTATTTAAAGTCCAGGAACAGCGCCGTTGCACAGGGGGCCTTGTCCAAAGCACAGTTTGCCGACTCAGTGGAGTGGAAGGCCTGAAACCCAAACTGCATGCGATGCAGTGGGGTGTGACCTTTGTCAGGTGTTTGATAATAAACAATCCACTTTTCTTATTTTTGTGGCCTTCGCCTTTATTCTATATATTTTATGGAGGGACAGACAGTAGGCTGACAGGAATTGGGGAGAGAGATGGGGGAAGACATGCAGTAAAGGCCGTCGGGATCGGGGGTCGAACCCGCGGAACACTGCCTGACTGGATTGCCAGCCAAGGTGCCTGGACCGCTGAGCCATGGCCCAGGCCGACAATCCACTTTTCAGCCACTTTTGATATTACTGGCAGGATGCTTATGGGTCTGTTGTTTGATATGTCTGTTTTTGTGCCAGATTTGAAGATTGGTGTTATTACATTACCTTCCACTGGGTTGGGACAGTGCATTGTCTTATGAACAGAATTACCAGGTGTGTAATGGGTGCCACCATGTGTTTTTGAGAAGTTTGTATCAAGCCCATGGGCATCTTTGGCTTTGGATGCTTTCAGTGATCTGATAATATTTGTCACCTCGTTCTCTGTGATTTCCTCCAAGTTAAAATTGGATGCACAGCACATTTAAAAAGAAAAGAAAGATCCACACGTGCCGTGCACGTTCCTCTACATGTGTGCTCGGCTTGTGTGTGCAAGCAAGGGGGTAGCCAAAATGTTATTGTTTCGCGCATGGCCAAAAATAGCAGATCTCTACAAGGTCACAACGGATTGTGAGCCGATGCATTGTGAGCTTGTAAATTGGTGAATTGGGTCTTTTGGGTCGTACAACAGAGTACCGGTATAAATCAGGCTTATGTGTCCAAGTCTATATGTGTTTTCTACTCCTCTAGCTCTCTCTATCTCTCTCTGTCTCCTGCCCACACATTAAGTTGAGAGAGAGAGAGAGAGAGAGAGAGAGAGAGAGAGAGAGAGAGAGAGAGAGAGAGAGAAAGAGAGAGAGAGAACAGAACATGTGGAGGAGTGGAGGTGCAGCGAGGTGTGACTGGGATATGGGTGTAAGTACAAGTCATTACTATTGGGACTGCCTTGGGTAGACTGTGGGCTTTTGGCAGCCGGGGTGCAGCTGGCACGTACCGTAGTACTGTTTTGGAGATGAGATAGGGAATTACACTCTGAACCCGTTACCGCAGTCAGTGTGAATATTTATATTTCGTACGTACCTTAAAAGTGGATTATGGGAAGTTGAGAGGGCCCTTGCCTGTTAGAAGAGAAATAATGTACCTACACAGGCATCCTTCCAAGCCGACTTACAGTAAAACATGACAAATTTTGTCTTGATGGGGATCGTTTTTGAAATACATATTTGGCAAAAGCCTTCATGAGGGTGTAAGATATTAAATGCTAGAGTTTTAAGCTGCTTTCTGGGGTGTACTGTCTTCATCAGTCAGAGATTGCCGGAGTGTATACTGCATACTAGTGTCTTTTCTGCTGTTCAACACCTTGCACATTATTTGTATACCGTTACTGGGGGCTCACCTTATAGCACTGTGTCCTAAACAGTGGGCCGGGAGCCATTTGTGATTTGTATGGGTCACGACTCGTGAAAAAAAAAAACCTCTCTTTGGTTTTGTTTGACAAGTTTGGGAACCACTGCCTTATATAGTATGTTCACCGTCACCGTGATGTATAAACAACACAGTGGCAGCTAATTCAATCACGTTTCAGGTGTCCATTGTCCAGGCATTGACAACACTATGCTTGCACGTTGGCATGGCTGAATCCAACGCCCGCCGTTCATTGTATTAGCTGCATCTCGTCGTGGTGTTGTTGCGTTGTTCGGGAGTGGCTCGCCGACGCATCGTACCGTACCTCAACAGCATGCATGAAAGAGGTGGTAAACCTCAAATCAGTGATTTATCGAGTCCCGTTAGCATATTGACAGGTAATGATGACAGATGACAGCGAAGATGGCTGCCTTGTTATGAAAGAGTGTATGTGCGTGCATGTGCTAGTACTGCATGTGGATGTGAAGGCAATATTTTTGATTTACACCCGCAGACATACCGCATGCTTGTGTGTGTGTGTATGTGTCATGTGCAGGCCATTTCCACAGGGCTGCTGGGTCACAGTTCAAGGGGGTCACAAATATCGAGCGGTAACCTCGCTATTCCGTATCTATCCAAAGGCTCTGGGCTCCAATTACAGGCAGAAAACATCGCCGTGGCAACCTTGTATGTCCAAAACCCGTTCCTTTCTTTATTATATATTTTTAAAATAGTGAAAATAGCAGATGTACAAGATCACAACTTGTGAGCTTGTATACATCTTCGATCTGATACCATGCAAGAGTGTCACTAAAGTATGACACTATATTGTATGATGAAGTAGAAGTAAGTAGGCCGTTAGTTTACGGAAAAAAGAATAAAGAAAGGAAATGTAAGCTGAGATAGGAGGTTTCCGGCCACGGTGCGACATGTATAGGTCATTACGGTACACAGTGTGGTACCACAGCATGTGTCTAATGGACACCGAGGTGTTTGGGACCATTAGGCCAGAGGGGCTGTTGTTGTAGCGCAAAGCAGGCCGGTCAGCACAACATCCTAACAGAGGAAAGAGCCCACGCCATTATTAGGATCTTTGGCTGCGTGTGTGTGTGTGTGTGTGTGTGTGTGTGTGTGTGTGTGTGTGTGTGCCTGCGTGCGTGTACATACTACTGTTGAGAGACAGAGGGGGATTGTGGGTTTTGGAGGTGATTGTACGAGAAAGAGAGAGTACCTCTCTCTCTTTCTATAGAGAGATATCAAAAGAGAGGTAGAGAGAGATAGCGAGAAAGAGATTGTAGAGAGAGACAGTGCCGTATAGGGGGAGGGCGTGTGTTGAGAAGCTGCGGTTAGCTCCAGTCCATGATAGAATCTGCAAATGGACGCCACCTTTTCACACAGGGAGGACAAGTCATTTTAGTGGCCTAATGGAATTTCTGCAGCACGGAGGAATTGGTTCTATATAGGAGGAAGATAACATCTCATGGAATACAGCGAAAGCCACGCACTGTAGCAACATTCTGATATCTCCATTTTCTTTCGGACTATATATAGTGGCAAAGAGCGCACGATGAGGAACCTTACTCTACTGATGAGGTTAACTCTGACTCTATTGCAGATATCACAGATTCTAGCCCAGTGGCGTGTACGTTCTTCAGAAAATGTTTGACTTGACTCACTGTAAGAGAGTGGAGCACTTACGCGTACGTTGCCAGGTGTAGCCCAACCATACTCATCGACATAAGAGATAAATTCACACGCCGTTTATGACGTGCTTTTGCACTTGACAAGGATCAAGGCCGAACCCTCTTGGAGAGCTATAATTTACGACAAGTCTTCCGGTTCCTAAGCCTGGCTTTTAATAAGAGCCGACGTCCAGAGTCGTAAATAACCATGAGCGTTCACTAAATCATTAGCCATTACCATTAGCCAGTTTGTGTGCTTTGTTAACAGTCTTGCCAGGTGAGCTTTATGTGTGTTTACTGGTCCTGTGAATGTTTAAGGACGGCTCCGGGAGAGTGCAGTAGATCAATAGCTCTTTTCTCTGACTGAGATGCATCCTAATAAATCATCTTCACATTTGGAGTTATACAATATGGCTGTTTTTTTATTTAACCACATTAACCCTGGAATCACTATTGTGTACACAAACACTTTTAAATAATCACCCTCCCCGCCCGGCTTCCTTCCAGCCACTATTACCACTACGCCACCCGAGTGACTTATATAGGCAAAACATTTGTAGGCTAAATATTTCCAAAATTGTTCAGATTTCATTTAATTAAAAAATTGTAACCTACAATCTTTTTCTTTTCTTTTTTAATAGGCTGCGGCTTAAAGCAGCACCAGTTAGTTTGGGGTATCAGTGGCCACTTTGGACACAAATGTCGGCAAAAAACCCTTGAGTCTCTGCTCGCATGTCTGTCGAGGACGCACTGATTGGCCAGTCTACACTTCTGCCTTGGTGCCTTAGAAAATGCCAGGATGAAACTCATTGTCCTCCCTATACACAGCCCCTAGCTAGCCCCCTGTATGTACTGTATATGGAAACATGATTGTTATTGCTTAAACATGTAACTTTATCATTTTGTGGGACATATAATATGCTATATAGTTGTTTAAAAGTTACATAGTGCCACATTAACTGACTAACTGCTAAACACCATTATAGGAAGGTGAGAAAACAGCACCATAATTATCTGTGAGCCATGCAGGTGGGGAAGTTGGCACCCTGTCAAACCCTCCACAATACAAGCAGAGCATTATTTTCCACAACACAACAAAGGAATGAGCTTATTGCCATGAATGGCCGCACGTGTGGTCCAGACCAGTGCACACAGCCAGATGCCAGCAACACTCATAGTAACACCACGACATCCGACGCACGCCAATGAGGCTGAAAGTGTGGCAGAAATGCAACCTTTTAGCCACAACAGAAACCTCCATCTACAGAAATACATAGACCAGTGGTTCTGAGAGAGGGGTCCAGACTCCAGGGGTCCTTGGGGAGAACCAAGGCCGGACTTACATTTTGTAACCGAGGATCATATCGTTTAGAGAAATGAGATGCAGATCAAGCTTGTTTTGGTCCAAAAAGAAGAATCCAAGATATTACAATCCTAAAAACTGCATTCCCATAGATGGCATAAGCCAGTGGAATTTTCATTTTGTTTTAAGAGTATTACGAGTGTGTCCAAAACCAGGTTGTGAACCGTAATCAATTGATATTAAAAAGGCGTCAAAAGGCGATCCTTGTGCAGAGTGAGTTAAAATAGCAGCAGCAAAACATAAATAATATATTTAATTTAACCATCTCTAGCCTCTGATGGTCATACCATGGAATCCCTATAATCCATGGTTGGAATATACAGAAGTAGCTTCTATGTTGACTAGTGGGAGACAAACAGCAGCCTACCACAACAAACCACTGTGCCTTGCCTCTATGGTGGCTATGCCGGGAACCACAATGTGCAAATCAACTTTTTCATCTTTTTCTTTAACATGCACACTTCTGTTTTCGGTTTAAGAGAGCAGCACAGAGAAATAGCCTGCCTGTCTTGAGAACCAATCGATTTGACTGATTCGATTCATTAACCTATACACATGAACAGATCTACAGACCCGACCAGTTTCACTCCAAACACAGCTAGTGAATACAAATAGAAGAAAAAAAGGCAGCAGCCGCAGCACTATCCCTATAACCACTACCGGTATATGAATGGCAAGTATTTCCTACAGCTTTAAGTCCAAAAATCTGAACTAACCCTGTAAAAGTGAGCATAATATGCTCACTTTTACATAGCATATTATGCTATGTAAACATTTGATGGCACAGACAGACATGCTCAACAAGTAACAAGGAAGCAAAAGCATAAGAAAGAAGTGCTGTCTTACCTTAAGATGAACGGTCAGAACACAGGGGTTATGATTAGTCCAACAGTGGATAGTATTATTTTAGATAATTTTACCCAAACAAAGTAGCTACCAAAAAACAACTGTCTGACTCTGCAGTCTGCACAGACTTGCTCTACTGCTGCTAATTAACAATAATGCATTGCACCTGTGCTGACCTCCTGAACCTGGGGGAATATACCATTTAATAAATGTAATAATAATAAGGGTAGTAATAATAATAAGGGTAATAATAATAATAATAATAATAATGGATTTGTATTTATAATGCACTATACATCCGTTAGAATCTCAAGGATAAAAAGAAGAAACATCACACCACTAAAAACATCTAAGAAATGGAAACAAGACATTTAAAACATATAGAGCCTAGAGGTAAAACCTGCAGTGAATCTAGAAAAATGCCTTGTTAAAAAGGTAGGCCTATAGGTCTTTAGTCCTCTCTTAGTCTTAAAAGAGTCAATTGAGTGCTCTCCGGTGGGCAGGAACGGCGTTCCAAGTCACATTTGTGAAGATAGGGGGAATACATAGAGATATGGATTTATTTTATAAAGCACATTTTATATTTCCCCCCCTGCAGCCTGCGGCTGCAAGGTGCCAAGGTGCATACTTCGCCATGACGCCCCTGACAAAGCAAAGACAAACTAGAAATGCACTCTGTCGAGGTGCCAACATGCGCCTTGCAAGTAGGCTACTTGTGCGCAAGCAGAGAGCGCAAGTACTGCTATTAACTAATGTCTATTGCAACTGCTGTTCTAAACCCTTTGTGCCCATTATTGACCTTATACCAACTTTGAAACGTACCTTAGTTAAATCACCATCAACAGCCAATAAGGGACTAACCATTCTTACCCAATACCCTGACACTCACACACACACGCACGCGCGCGCACACACACACACACACACACACACACACACACACACACACACACACACACACACACACACACACACACACACACACACACACACACACACACACACACACACACACCAAACATACCTTAGTTACGTCAACAAGAATGGTGGTCCCTTATTAGCCGGTGGACAACACCGACATACATACCCAGCCGATTGCAGCACTTGCTCGCTCTGCTTGCGCAACTAATGAGTGTCAGGGGGGTGTCAGCCCAGCTAGACTGCACAGTGGCTGGAGCCACTGGCCAGCAGCAGCACTGACTGAATAATAAATGCTGTCACAAGACGGCCATCTATCCATCTATTTTTAAACTCATGAAGCAGTATTAACGGATGCGTGGCGTTGGTCCCAACTCACGCAGCACTGACTGTGAATACTGAACTGTGGCTGGAGGACTAGGAGAGTTTATTTTTACCGAAGCCCTGCGCTGGAGGGTTGGCCTGCAGGCCAATAAGGAGGCAGGCCACCGGGAATGGTCCCGTCCCTCTCGACGGCCACACTGGGCCCAGGGGGGGAACAGTTTACCACTTACGCACTATTTGCATCCTTACTTGCTGCTTTTGAATTTGCATCCTGGAAACTGTATGGTACAGTACTGGTACTGTACTGTACAGGATAATTTAACTATAATTTTACTAGAGCTATAGAACATAATCCAACGAGAGGAAGTATAAGAACAGAAACGACTATTCAGATCACACTTTTCTCTCTCTCTCTCTCTCTCTCTCTCTCTCTCTCACTCTCACTCTCTCTCTCTCTCTCCACCTACAGCTGTAGAATTCGGTACTAAATCTAATCTTATCTCATCTTATGTGGGACCCTGCCTGGAAACAAATCTTTTCAAATGGGAGGTCAATCTGCGGCCTGAGTACGTATCAATTTGGAACATGAAACATGTGTTGAGAATGAGAACCACCACTGCATGCTGTATACAGACTCCACTTTTAGGATGATGACAGGCTTGGTTCTCGAGGAGAAGCGGGGGGAGGAGGCACCATAAGTCACTATGTCTTATCTCCTTAGCAGCAAGCTGCTTTAGACAGGCTGACGACGAGGACAAACAGGCTTCTGGGAGGGCTGTGTGTACAAAATATTCATCCACACATACAGTAAAGATGAGGAAGGGAGGGGAAGGAGGAGAGGATTTCTCTTTCTCCCTCGCCTTATTCTCTCCACCTCACTCTCTCTATCTCTGCCTCCTTTTTTTTTTACCCACAAGGCCATGGGAGAGATGTGGGGGGTTGAAGCCGCAGAAGGCGTGTGCAACAAGCCGTGAGATACGCGCGTGGCCATCGCCCATTCCGCCGCCTAATTGCCACGGCGCTGGCATGACGCCGCAATTTGCAGAGCAGAGGCGACAAATAGGCACCATGAGATTCTGTTCAAATTTTTGTGCCAGGGGTAAATGGCGCCGGGCATGTACATGTATCAGTAGGAGGAAAAAAAAGAAGAGGTGAAAATATACTGTAGAATGTGTCTCACAAGAGGCACGTCTGACCTCCATACTGGGTTTTTATTTGCATGTTGTTGCACATGGATGAGAAACAATGCTTCTTGCGTCCGCCGCCCCATCCCCCCCAACCCCACACCATGCACCCCTGGCACGTTTGCACTTCCAATTTCTAGCATTAAACAGATTTGAATAATCATTCTATTAAGCTGTCAGGTCCCAAAACCCCCACGCTTGTTTGGGAGGATGATATATTCTCAGAGCCAAGAGAGAAAGAAACAACATATAAATAAATAAATAAATAGAGATATAAAGGGAAGGAAATAAACATCCGTTTTGCCTCCCTCGCCTCGATATCCCCATTTGAATATTGGCTATACATTACACATGAATGAGGACCTATATCTGTGGTTTTGGGTGTGCGCGTGTGTGTGTGTGTGTGTGTGTGTGTGTGTGTTACGTCGACTAGCTTGCACACAGTGCTCATATATCATATTTGCATTGGTATTTGAGCTCGGTGCTACAAATGATTCATTGAGATGCCTCGTGCATGTGGCAATGAACGCTACACAGCTGGGTTGACGACTGCTGAATCTGCTGGCTATAGCACGAATACAGTATGTATGTATGCCTCACGGAGACAGATATGATTACATTTTGCCATGGGTTTCCTGGAACCTGTTCAGCGAGGGACAATAAGGGCAGGGATGACCCATGCGTGTGGTATAGGGGTCGCATGATATTGTCTGGAGAGCATGAATATATGGTAAGGTAATTTGTTGACAATGCGACATAATGAATGATATCGTATTCACCAGGAAAGTGCAACAGCCATATTTCTCCTGGCATGCCATCCAGATGATTCACGGACAGATGGTTTCTCGACGCCACTGCTCGCTCCCAGCGGATCGGCGTGTTGAACCAATCACAGTCGTGTTAACCAAAGACGAGAAATGATGTGAAAACGTGTGCAACCTTCGCTGACTCCCACCGTATTGAGAGTGGCTGCAGTGCCGGGTTCAAGAGATGCCGTGCCAAGTACGGAGGGACCGTGCTTGAATGAAGCTAAATGTTACTACTGCTATAGCTGTGGTAACATGAACTGAGATGGTGAACACATAACTGCACTACGGCTATAGCTGTGGTAACATGATCTGAGATGGTGAACACATAAGAATGCACTACTGCTATAGCTGTGGTAACATGAACTGAGATGGTGAACACATAACTGCACTACGGCTATAGCTGTGGTAACATGAACTGAGATGGTGAACACATAACTGCACTACTGCTATAGCTGTGGTAACATGAACTGAGATGGTGAACACATAACTGCACTACGGCTATAGCTGTGGTAACATGAACTGAGATGGTGAACACATAACTGCACTACTGCTATAGCTGTGGTAACATGAACTGAGATGGTGAACACATAACTGCACTACGGCTATAGCTGTGGTAACATGATCTGAGATGGTGAACACATAACTGCACTACGGCTATAGCTGTGGTAACATGAACTGAGATGGTGAACACATAACTGCACTACTGCTATAGCTGTGGTAACATGAACTGAGATGGTGAACACATAAGAATGCACTACGGCTATAGCTGTGGCAACATGAACTGAGATGGTGAACACATAACTGCACTACGGCTATAGCTGTGGTAACATGAACTGAGATGGTGAACACATAACTGCACTACTGCTATAGCTGTGGTAACATGATCTGAGATGGTGAACACATAACTGCACTACTGCTATAGCTGTGGTAACATGAACTGAGATGGTGAACACATAAGAATGCACTACGGCTATAGCTGTGGCAACATGATCTGAGATGGTGAACACATAAGAATGCACTACGGCTATAGCTGTGGCAACATGATCTGAGATGGTGAACACATAAGAATGCACTACGGCTATAGCTGTGGCAACATGAACTGAGATGGTGAACACATAACTGCACTACGGCTATAGCTGTGGTAACATGAACTGAGATGGTGAACACATAACTGCACTACTGCTATAGCTGTGGTAACATGAACTGAGATGGTGAACACACAACCCACTACTGCTATAGCTGTGGTAACATGAACTGAGATGGTGAACACATAACTGCACTACTGCTATAGCTGTGGCAACATGATCTGAGATGGTGAACACATACTGTAAGAATGGCAGCACAATCTTGTGGCTGTAGTTTTATCTCACCTCCACAACATCCACTAGCATCGAGGCTATACTGTATACGTGATGCTGACTGGTTAGCTCTTCATGAACAAAATATTAACATAAGAAGTAAATCTGTTTGCAACCGTATGGTACACACCTTCAACAAATGTATAGGAAAAAAATCTATTTTTCTTTTCTTTACCAGTTCACTATGAATGCCAATAACATTTCTGAATTATAATTGTTGCTGTTGGGTGGAATCCTTGCAACGTATGTCCAAAATGTTCAGGTAATGGAAACAGTTTTAACTTTTAAAAGTTAGTTGGAGCGGTGTGTGTGTGCAAAAGGGGGCGGAAGTGCGCAGGAAGTGCTGAAGGCATTTGCTGAAGGCACGCTGCATTGCTGCCCAAGTGACGTCACTCATGCGACTCCTCCATGTCTCTCGCTGCCACTCAAGTGACTACTGGCCAATCGCACACATGTCTTTTCCGGGACTTCTGTGACGCACGTGGACGTTTGGCAAGCTTCCGCTCATGCTTCCGCTACGATTCGCATGGAATCTCGGGAAAATGTTGCCCCCTCTCGAGAACACACGGCCCGGAGCCAGAAGGGGCGTCTACCTTTATGTGTCTATATGGTCCTGAGGAGGCTGCATGTGTCACCGGCCGGTGCGGAAGCTGCACCACCAGCACCGGCCTCGATCACAAGGCTGTACAGAGAGGCTTTAGTTTACAATAGCGCCACACATCAACCAGGACTGAGCTGCCAGTCTGCCATGGGCTCTCATGAAGAGTATTTAGAACCAATCCTAACCCCAAACTTGGCAGAACCTGTTAAGTTCTGTGATGGTCCTTTGTTTACATCACGAACACGGGCCAACTGTGTTCGTATATACTGTACTATAGACCAGGGGTGGGAAAAATAATTTTTCCCATGAAGGGGCGAAATGAGAAACAGAACATATTGTGGAGGGCCGGGCCAAAAGGCTGAACTCAATTCTGCATAATATAATTTTTAAAAGCTGGTAAGAGTATATGTTATTAGTAAATAAATACATATTAGAGTAGTGCATATTTTCTTTTTTTTTAAGCATGAGTGGACATTTTTGAGGGGTGACAAGGAAGGTAACAGCTAGGATGTCAATCACATGCAATTTTAAACAAAACGCTCGACCAAGCCGGATGCACCTGCAAGGATTTGAAACCACTTTACCCCTGCGCCATGCACCCGAGAGCCACTTTACCCCTGCACCATGCACCCGAGACCCACTTTACCCCTGCGCCATGCACCCGAGACCCACTTTACCCCTGCGCCATGCACCCGAGACCCACTTTACCCCTGCACCATGCACCCGAGAGCCACTTTACCCCTGCACCATGCGCCCGAGAGCCACTTTACCCCTGCACCATGCACCCGAGACCCACTTTACCCCTGCACCATGCGCCCGAGAGCCACTTTACCCCTGCACCATGCACCCGAGAGCCACTTTACCCCTGCGCCATGCACCCGAGAGCCACTTTACCCCTGCACCATGCACCCGAGAGCCACTTTACCCCTGCACCATGCACCCGAGACCCACTTTACCCCTGCACCATGCGCCCGAGAGCCACTTTACCCCTGCACCATGCGCCCGAGAGCCACTTTACCCCTGCACCATGCACCCGAGACCCACTTTACCCCTGCACCATGCACCCGAGAGCCACTTTACCCCTGCACCATGCACCCGAGAGCCACTTTACCCCTGCACCATGCACCCGAGACCCACTTTACCCCTGCACCATGCACCCGAGAGCCACTTTACCCCTGCACCATGCACCCGAGACCCACTTTACCCCTGCGCCATGCACCCGAGAGCCACTTTACCCCTGCACCATGCACCCGAGACCCACTTTACCCCTGCGCCATGCACCCGAGACCCACTTTACCCCTGCACCATGCACCCGAGAGCCACTTTACCCCTGCACCATGCACCCGAGACCCACTTTACCCCTGCACCATGCACCCGAGAGCCACTTTACCCCTGCACCATGCACCCGAGAGCCACTTTACCCCTGCACCATGCACCCGAGACCCACTTTACCCCTGCACCATGCACCCGAGAGCCACTTTACCCCTGCACCATGCACCCGAGACCCACTTTACCCCTGCACCATGCACCCGAGACCCACTTTACCCCTGCACCATGCGCCCGAGACCCACTTTACCCCTGCGCCATGCACCCGAGAGCCACTTTACCCCTGCACCATGCACCCGAGAGCCACTTTACCCCTGCACCATGCACCCGAGAGCCACTTTACCCCTGCACCATGCGCCCGAAAACTGCTGAAACCACTTTACCCCTGCACCATGCACCCGAACCCTGCCTTTTTTTAATAACAAGCTAGAAAATGCACCCGAACCCTGCCTTTTTTTAATAACAAGCTAGAAAATGCACCCGAACCCTGCCTTTTTTTAATAACAAGCTAGAAAATGTACATCCTTTACGGAATGTCTGTGTCTGCCTATCGTTTGGCTTCCATTAGATTGTTTGACAACATAGACTTTTTTTGGTACTTTTTATTTTTTAAATGAAGGCTATATTCTTTTCTTTCATAAAGTAGTTTCAATGTAGTTAGCTAGTTTTAAGTAAAACAAAGCAAAAACTTGTGCACAGAGAAATGCAGTAATATGTGTCCGCATTATATTTAGTAGGGGATTCGTTCTGTAATACGGCCCAGAAGTTGTGTGGGCTGGCAAAGATGGCTGAAACTTGTCCGTGTCATCCATCATTGCCAGGAGAGAGTAGCCACCTCTGGTGGCACAGCTGTTTGGGCATCGACACCCATGTGCCAGTTTGGCCCCTGTACATCTGCTGCATGCTGTGTTGGCTTTGACAGGGTCAGCTGTGGTTCCGTGGCCCTCAGGACCCAGTGAACCTCTGTCCAAAGCACACAGACGCAAAACAGATGAGCGGCCATGATGAACACGAGATATGGATGAAGTTGTTTGTTTTCTTTAGTCTGGAACTTCTTCCTCTCAATAGAACCATAACCCAAAATCAAATAGGCAAGAAAACAAACAAACAAACAAACAAACAAAAAGATGCAAGTCAGAGAACAATTGGATTTCATATAAACTTTAAAGTCCACCATATGGGCTAAGTTATAGCCAAGCATTATGATAGATTGAGTCATGTTGAACACAAATTGGGGGAAAGTATGATTCATTACTGAAAGCAGTGCATCCTTATCATGCACTATTGCATCGCTACATCAATGATTTGGCTCAGTACCCACTCAGCATTATAAAATATTATTTTACAATGGCGGGGGGGGGCATCAGATGTCAATTATCCAGTAAAAAAATAAAATAATAATAAACTCCAAAAACCAGTGGTTTGTCTAGTCAACGTGACAGCTGGGATCAGGTAAAAAAACATGCAACCACGACGATAGTGAACTCCTTTTGAAATTCAAAAAACCCTGCAGAAGGTGGTATATAGGTACACAGTCACATATCCTCAATGTTAATTTAGCTCAACTTAAATGGATGCCATTTCTTTTCCCACCGTCTCAGAGTTTAAATGATCAGCGAGGAGGATTCTATAGTGCACGCCGTACCCTTCTGTCTGTCACCTCCCCCGCTGAGCAGGGAGGCTTTCATGTGCTTTTCAAAGTCTCAGGTAGCATTACCCCGGGCAACCTTGACAGAGCCCGGGGCAAAGGCGCCATTCAGCTCATGCACGCGTACGACTACGTGTGTGTGTGCATGCGCGCGCGCACGCACGCCACCCACCCTATACGGAGGTTCTGCGCCATCCATGCCATCCCCTGCACGCACGCACGCAATCTTTGATTGTCTCCGTGCCGTGGCTGTCATTAAGACTCATTAAGGGGGATGGGTTTATTGAAGGCAGTCATGTTGAGGCATCCGCTGAATTATTCATTTGAGGGCCCCCCACCACACACACACACACACACACACACACGCATAGACACCACACATCCTCGCAGAGATGGAGGCAGCTGGAGCTGACGAGAGAGAGAATGAGAAAGAGAGAGAGACTGCCTATATAGGTCACTTCCTCCTCACACTCAGAAAAGTGGAACTGGAAAGGAGGGAGGAAAATACTCAGGGAGGAGGGCTTATTATAGCGCGCGTACACACACACATGCACACACACGCACGCACACACACACGCACACACGCGCACACACACACGCACACACACGAGCCCCCTGCAGATAAAGGAGCATGTACGGTCCCCTCCAGAGAGTATAGGCTGTCACAGCTATGAATGAAGCGCACAGTAGCTTTTTTGATTGAGGTAATACTAATTCATTGTTGAGGCAACGCGGGCGCCTCGCGCCAAAGGAACTTAAAAAAAAAAAGAGCAAGAGTGAGAGAGGAGGGTGAGCGAGATAGAGGGTGAAAAGCAGAGCGAACCAGGAAATATATCGGAGAAAGCGCCCGTCTCCCCAGAGCGACATGGAGCGAGCAACACACCGCTCCGGTTTATCTCTGGAGCATATACATACATACATGGGCAAGTGGCCCGGGGGCCACATGCGGCCCCCACCATCACTTAATGCGGCCCCCAGGTTAATATTGATATATTATTGATTTCAGCGGTTACAATTCCAAACCTGCAAACATAACCCGCTTTAATTACAATGCATTTGTATTTAGTTCATAAAGTTAAGTATAACTATAAGTAAATGCATTTGAAATTAAATAAAAAGGTTATTTTTCAGGATTCCAAGTCAAAAAATAGCAAAAGAAATATTCAGGATTTCAAATAAAATATAGCAAAAATAGCCAATCTACAAGTTCAAAACGTGTCGCAGTGCGATGCGTTTTGAGCTTGTAGATCGGCTATTTTTGCAAAGACAGTAATATGCAACATGTGACCTTCTGGAGTGAGTGTGGAACTATAGTGGCCCTCTTCATCGTCAAAGTTTCCCACCCCTGCTCTGGAGGATACAAAATGGAACCACTCAAAAACCCTATAGTAAAAACAGTCATGCTGTACTTTACAGTACACACACTCTGTGACATATTGTGAAATTGTAGATCTGCTATTTATTTATTTTTTTTGGGGGGGGGGGGGGGGAGAACATTGCCCCCAGAATATGGATGCTGGTAAGGGGTTACAAGTGGTTGAAGGACCACTTCAACCTATCTTCATATAATTGGTCCTCAATACGCTCACTACATATAATAATATGGTACTATTATTGTTCCACTCAGGGCTGTGAACCCACCAGTGACGTTGTCAAACTGCAGTCTTTCCATCCCCCATTAATAAAACACAATCAAATGAATTGTAATCTTGGATAGGTTTAAAACGGGGTATAGGTTTAAAATAGGTTTAAGAGTGTATTTGATTATTATAGTTACAAACGGATTTAAAAAAAATTCTATGGATTTTACTGCATGCATTAGAGACAGTGTGCAGTGTCTGTGACTCTGTGTGTGTGTGTGTGTGGGCGGGCGTGTGTGTGTTTGTGTGTGTGACTGCGTGTGTGTGTTTGTGTGTGTGTGTGTGTGTGTGACTGCGTGTGTGTGTGTGTGTGTGACTGCGTGTGTGTGTGTGTGTGTGTGACTGCGTGTGACTGCATGTGTGTGTGTGACTGCGTGTGACTGCATGTGTGTGTGTGTGTGTGACTGCGTGTGACTGCATGTGTGTGTGTGTGTGTGTGACTGCGTGTGACTGCATGTGTGTGTGTGTGTGTGTGACTGCGTGTGACTGCATGTGTGTGTGTGTGTGTGTGACTGCGTGTGACTGCATGTGTGTGTGTGTGTGTGTGACTGCGTGTGACTGCATGTGTGTGTGTGTGTGTGACTGCGTGTGACTGCATGTGTGTGTGTGTGTGTGTGACTGCGTGTGACTGCATGTGTGTGTGTGTGTGTGTGACTGCGTGTGACTGCATGTGTGTGTGTGTGTGTGTGACTGCGTGTGACTGCATGTGTGTGTGTGTGTGTGTGACTGCGTGTGACTGCATGTGTGTGTGTGTGTGTGTGTGTGCCAGCGGCAGTATTGATAGATCTAACGGAGTCGGTCAGCTGCTTAGCATTTCATCAAATGGAACTGTTTCCGCATGCAAACTCAGAGCGCTCGTCCACACACACACACACACACACACACACACACACACACACACACACACACACACACACACACACACACACACACACACACACACACAGCGGCATATGGCAATAATACGGCATGCATGGAAATAGATGCTGCATTTACATTCATTTTGATCACGTATTCCTTCAAATATTCATAACGTACAATTAGGGTTAAATATGCATGGCTACAAGGGAGAGCCGGGTGGAATACTGTAGGTAAATGCACGCTGGAGGCGAGAATGAATCGCAATATCTCCTCGATGAAAGCAAAACAAAACATATGATACGGTATGATATACTGCTGCAGTATAGGCAGCATCGGTGCAGCATCTATTCTATACCAACCGGCATGTTGTTTGGACACTGAAGAGGGCCGAGGAGAGAGAAGGAATGTCTCAGTCTGAGCTGAGAGAGCCTTCGAAGGACGCCGTTCTGAAACGCGAAGGCCTTCGAACAAACCGCCTTTCAGAGCAGTGGAACACAAGCACACCGTGAAATCCTGAGTGGTCATTTCAAAAGGTACAGAGTCCACTCTCTCCGAGTTACAACGTGGATAAAATGAACACTGAGGGCTTTTACTGTGCACTGCTGCACCACCTGCGCGTCCTACAGACAAAAAGTGTGTGTGCGTGTGTGTGTGTATGCAGCGTGTTTGTGTGTGTGTGTGTGTGTGTGTGTGCGTGCTCACGCGTCACAGCGGCAATATCACAGCAAAGGTTCACCGCCTCTCCTTGTCACCCAGGCTGCTCTGTCCTCACCTGACATCTCGTCAACGACCTGAATATCAAGTGTGTGTGTGTGTGTGTGTGTGTGTGTGTGTGTGTGTGTGTGTGTGTGTGTGTGTGTGTGTTTGTGTGTGTGTGTGTTTGTGTGTGTGTGGTCAAGTGGGTTGAGGAGAGAGAGCGAGAGAGAGAGACGACAGATCTGGGTCAGGCAGTTCCCATGAGTCTCTGAGCGCTCCATGGCGGCTGACACATCTGATGTGAGAGAGAGAGAGACAGAGAGAGAGACATAGAGAGAGAGACAGAGAGACAGAGAGAGAGAGAGAGAGAGAGAGAGAGAGAGAGAGAGAGAGGAGCATGCAAACAGACCAGGGGTCAAGGGAGGACAGCAGGGTTCAATTTGTACCAAAACACAAGAAAAGCCGAGGACATTTTCTCGACCACAAAGAACCCCATTCGTTGTTGAGCGGAGTCCCTCAGGGCGCCCTACGAGGGAATGTTCTTATAAAATATATTTTGCTGTGTTGAAATGATCGTGTCGATCAGCTATTTTCCGCGAGCGTTTTCTCCAGAATATGGATGCTGTGGTTTAAACACTTGAACTGCATGGTTGAGGGCATAGCCTGAAAGAGCCCTTTTCTGGGCATAGAGGGGTGGAACAAACTAGCGCTGGAAATGGACGCCAGCTCCCTATTGGTTCACCAATCTATGTGCCCGCCTCCTCAAAGCCCCCCGAATGGCTGGCTAATGTTGAAGCCGCGAGACGTGGTGGTAGTACGAGGAAAGTTGTGGTGCCCAAAGTAGAGCGTTCTTCCGGATGCTTCAAAACGCCACTGAGCAACTTCCACTGAAATTAATTGGCTCCAATAGATTCCGTGGGTTGGCGTTGGCGGTCCCGTTTGATTGACAAAGCGGGTTGGAGGGATGCCACAGACCCCCCCCCCCCCGGCGCTGGCTCTGTCCCTCAGGCCACGCACCATTGATCAGACACACACAGACTGTCACTCCGCATTGCCAGGATGCCTTATGACAAACTGACGGCATGCATGCAGCCACTTCCATCATTAGTCAGTCAGACCATCCATCCATCCACTGCCCAAGAGCTGGCTTCATTACGTCATCCACGGCGGGTTGGAGCCTCCTATTAATTAATTGTCACACTGACTAACACAAATAATTGCAATTAACAGTTTAATTGTGGGGGGTTTTTTCTCAACCTCAACAGACTTCGCTCTGGAGTAGCTATAAGACCGAACTCTACCTGCACATGATTGGAGCGTCTGCCACTGATCTCTGCCAATGCGGAAAACCACAGACTGTTCGAACACATCATTGATGAATGCCCAATCTTCAAGTCACCACATGGAGTCAGCGGCCGAATTGAACTGGACGATGGCAGGAGATGAGAGCTGGTTTCTGCCCGACATGCATACCGAATCAGGAGCGTGACGGTGTATATGCATTTTCCCCCCCAAGTCCTCGTATGGGGTTTCAGTTTTGCTTCCAAATCGACGTTTTCTGGATACTAATGTTTCCCAAGCGTGATCGGCGCCTTCCTTGCCTTTGGTACATCCATCACTCCCGTGCAGGAGCAACACTGAGCGTAGCAAAATGAGTGAAATCAAACGGGTTTCGGCAAACAAGATGCCTTCTTCAGACTGATTGAACACACACGCTGTCCTTGGTTCTTCAGGTGACCGCTATTGTCTTTCTAATGTGTGTGGGCAGTGTTTTTTCAATACGTTTTATATATATATATTCTGAAAATAGCAGTTCTACAAGCACACAATGTGTCGTGATGTGACACATTGTGAGCTTGTACATCGGCTATTTTCAAATGTCCGAAATGTACATAGGGCTGAAGTGGGTATAATGTATATGTTTTGGAATAATAATCAAAATGTACGAAGTAGCTAGTAACTAAAGTATTGAAAATTGGAAATACTTCAAAATTGTACTTAAAGTAAGTAAATGTACTTAGTTACTTTCCACCACTGCCGAGGACATGTGTTACTTTTTAATTAGCATACAAAGCGTGTCTGATAAAAATGATCAAATATCTAAATACTGAATGAAGAAAGTTTAAAACTCTGCGGTTCTCACAGAAGCCTCAGCGCATACGTTGAAATGACCTCAAACATGTTTGAAGGTGAAATATCCCTTTAAGCCAACGCCATTGAACGTAATGGATGACTCACCTTTATTGACAAGCATGTACAATAGAAGTAGCACAGTCAATCTTCCCATTGTGTACATTGTACATACAGTATACAGCGTACACCACCAACACACCTACCCACAATCCAATGTGGCTCGACCTTTGGCCCCCGGGCGTCCTTCATCCGCGATTGGCTCTCAATCTCCATGGCGACGGCCGGGGCGAGCGGCGCGAGGCCATGCGAGGGGATGTTGTGCTGCGCTTTGGACATGAGAAATGAGCACAATTACAGCTTTTGAGAGGCAATTATGTGCGCGTTGCGGTGGCATGGAGCCATAAATAACATGGGATCCACCCTGTGAGCTTGTCCGGTAATTGAAGAACAATGAGGTGGGAGAAGGGAGCGGCGCGAGGCGCGTTGCCTGCTCTACGATAGCCTTCAGCCCATTGTGGTTCCTTCCACCCTGCCGGAAAGGAAGGTCGACACGCCGGACAAAGCTTAATGACACCGGCCAACCGGAGCCTATAGTTCTGTGGCAATGAACGTCTGTTTACAAGCACCGTATATATATATATATATATATATATACGCCGGGACGACTCGAGGAGAGAGCTCCAGAGAAAAGAGCTTGTCAAGCCTTTCTTGTTACGGCTTTTGTAAAAGTCATTTGATAATAAGGCGTTGGTAAAACTCTCCGCATGTATACAGCAGAGGGAAAACAGGGACACGCGCAGATAGAGTGTGAAAGGAGAGACAGCATTCAGAACCGGTTTCTAAAAAAGGAAAAAAAAAGAAAGAAGAAGAGACAAAACGAAAACAAAACATCACATTAGACAGAGGGAGATTTCTGGGAGGAGAGAGAAGAAAAAAAAACAACGCATCCCAAATATAGACCTTCTGTAATTTCACCAGTGGCTCGATAGTCCCTGTGCGTCCTTCCCCAAAGAACTTTATCTGGTTGAGAAGGGAGGGGATGTAAATAAGTAGCTTAGGACACACAGGAGCTTTACTCAGACTACGGGGTAGTTGTCAGTGTTAAGTAGCTATCCTTGTATGCTCCTAGCTAACATCAAAAGCCAAGGGACCTCATTTCATCGTGCTATGGAGCTAAACGTTGGAGAATATCCCCTAAAAAAAAGGGAGAGAGAGGAGAGAGAGACTACAGTGTAGCTTAGGTGCAAGTAGGTTAACATTTCAGAGATTTAACTGGCCCGTTTTCACCCGACAGCAAATTTGAAATGGCTACGTAGACGTGAAGTTGTGGTATTTCTTATTGTGACGTGTATACTATAAACTTTAAAAGGTCTCTGTCGGGTAGAAACCTCATGTTCAGAAGTGTTACTTTTCAGGATTCAATATCAATAGTAGAAAAAAAAGATCTGATACTTTTGTGTGACGCTGCTGTAGTTAATTTACAAAAACAAGTTAAAATGAAGATACAGCAACGATAGCAATGATATATACACAGCGCGAAAACACACACCGCACACACACACACACACACACACACACACACACACACACACACACACACACACACACACACACACACACACACACACACACACACACACACACACACACACACACACACACACACACACACACACACACACACACACACACACACACACACACACACACACACACACACACCTCAACATATCTGATAATGGAGAGTACTGGAGTCAGAGAAGGGAATAGAAAGAAAAAGGGTTGTAGGCCTTAGGGCTGTGGGAAGTTGAATCTTGGATGAACAACGCACACTCCAGGCACCTCAAGCCATCAAACTCACAATCCCCCCCCCCCCCCCACACACACACACACGCCCAAGGATCAACCACAAACGCATCCTGGACTGTGGTCTCCCCCGCAACTCCCCCCTCCCCCCACACACACACACACACACACACACACACACAACCTCCCATGGGGTGTTCCTCTGAAGTTCCTCCTCTGCTCAGCCCTGTCAGTCTGTCTCACTTGTCTTTCATTCTTCCTTCTCACTCCGTCTTCCCAGAGAGAGAGAGAGAGCACTGTGTACTGTACCTCATTTTCATTTTCAAGGGTTCATGCAAATTCCTCCGATGCAAATGAGTCAGCCCCCTCTCTCTCTCAGAGGTAATAATCACCTGAACACCCCCTCCTCACCGCACCCCCCCCCCCCCCTCCCCAGGTTGCTGCTGCCGTTGTATAGGCGCCACCACGGAACATGAATAAATAATTAAATGAAATCTAATTTCGTTTTATTTCATTTCCACAAGCAGCTGAATCCAATTCCGCCTCCCACCCCCCTTTGAGGACGCCAACCCGCCCGCGTGACCCCCCGAGGTGCAATTACCGCCGTCGGAGACATTACACAAACACTTGTATATAGGAGGAGTGCCGCGCGTTTTTCATGTGCAAAGATAGATAAGATGGGTAGAGCGTGTGTGTGTGTGTGTGTGTGTGTGTGTGTGTGGAGGGGGCACAAGAAAATAAAGTGACATGCACTGTACAACAGCTGCAGAGTAATTTACTGAGAGCCACAACGGAGAGTCACGTTAAATGTAGCTACGCCCAGCTCTGAGAGGCGTGACTTAACACGAGACAATAACTGGATTTCTGTTGTCTTTTCCCCGATCTTGCTATTTCTCTATAGGAGACATTTATACTTCAAAGCGCAACAGTATTGCGCACAGAGAACAGCTGATATACAAGCTCATATCGCATCGCGAATGCGACTGTCGTGAGCTTAGAGGTCTACGTGTCTCCTAGGTGCATCTCACTAGCAAACACACAAGAGGAGGTTGAATGGACTGAAACCAGCGCTACCCAAAACAACAGGTTTGGAGATCTTTTGGGAATTGTTTACGTGAAACAGTCACCCGTGCGCCCAGACCCAATGTTTGTAAACAAATAATTGGTCACCATCGCGGGACGAGGCATAAATTATACTTGATGGGCTGCACGTGCAGCCATGGGCAAACAGGCTCTTCATGAGCGCACCTCCCGTTCTTATATGACCCAAACAGGTTCTTCATGAGCGCACCTCCCGTTCTTATATGACCCAAACAGGTTCTTCATGAGCGCACCTCCCGTTCTTATATGACAGCGACTGGAGATGTGGTTTTGAGGACAAATGCTTTGAATTGCTACACAACAGAAACACAACAGAAATCAAGGATTATTATATTTCAAGGGCGAGAGATCACAATAAAAATCTTAATCATTCTTCCTCCACACTGGGAGAAAAACAGCGTCTGAAAGTTTGATGGTGCATTTTTTTACATGTGAGTGCAGTTAGAACGCTTACATTGCATCTTATGAGAGGTGGTGTTCTTCTGCTGCCGTTATGTGCTGTTGCTTATCAGTGTGACGTCGTCTGTTAAGGTGTCTATTAGTATCATCAGTAACACCTGTGAAGTAAGTAGCGAAGGGGCCCGGAAGTGCATAGAGCCTATAGCAATGAAGTAAATGGTCAAATACCAACCAGGTAAACAGCAAACCTACTGTAGCATTAACATACTTACTGTATATGTGAGCAAGCAACTGCCATACATTAGATAACAGTATACAGATGTGCGTTTGAGAACTTTACATGTCCGGCCATTGGCAAATCAGTAGAGTGTCAGTGCATTGTCAAAAAACTAGACTAGTAGAATTAGCAAGGCTAATCAGTGAATAAAACCCACAGGGAAGACATGCATTTTCAGAAAATCCTCAGGAAAAGAACAGGAAAGCATGAAGAGTTGGAACGGAATCTGTAAGTAACGTCCATCCAAAATATGATTATGCAATCCTTGTTTTGACTTTGTTTGGTCAGCAGCAGCCAAAACACACTCTCAGTCTAAAGGATGAAGTCCACATCGGCGCACGTGAAGCTGCTGACAGCCAAAACAAGGCTGACGTGTCTTATGGGGGCTTTGTGACAAGAGCGCCCCCGGCCCGGCGAGGTGACGCAGACTCGGGCTGGCGTGTGACGCCACTATACACTCAACGTGTCAGAACCAAGCACAGCGGCTCGGAGAGACTGGAGATGCACGCGTCAGGAGGGAAGAACGAGTAGTCACGCCAAGTAGCCCACGCCTTGTCAGCCCATTAAGACTGGAACAAATCTAAAAACGCCTGATACATTCTGAAAAACCTATGTTTCTGTATCAGTGGTGCTCAAACCTTTTCATTTCAAGGACCCAAAGATATTCAACCACTGACCCTCATCTGAAAATGTTTTGTACCAGGTACCCCCAGAAGCACGTATTCAAAGATTCAGTATCTGCTATTTTTCAATAGCTAATGTTTAGAAAAATGGCTAAAGCGGTTTAAAGCTAAGGTGACACAGATGTGTTCCAGGTCTTAATGGGTTTGGCTTCCATTCCACGCGAGCAAAGGTGACCTTCGATGAACTTTGACTGTCGACCAGGGGCGTCAACCGACTCGTGCGATTGATGCAACTTGGGCTGCCATTGGCTGTAGTTTTAAGGGCGCTTTTGTGTAATCAAGAGCAGACTGCAGAGCCAGTGAACACTATAGAAAACAGTGAATTGAGTGTGCGGTCACACATTTTGAGTTTGTAGGTCTGCTAACAGTTTTGGAAATATGAGGTTTTCCACATGACAAGATAGGAACTTCGCCTCAGGAGTGGCATGTGTGGCCGCAACCTTACACGCGTGTCTTACATTTTCTTTGTCTGGAGATTAATGCGATGTCCTTCCGACCCTCTAAACCTTTGTCCGGAAAGGGAGGCGATATATAGCTATACACATTGACGTCATTCCGAGCTTCTGGTCTGTATTTTCTTCGTTTGACTTTTGGGGAGGGGGTCGGTGTCAATTGAACATTTAAAGGTTACATTTTAATTTATTTTTCGTTTTTCTTTTAGGTTTTATGACCTCAATTACACCCAAACAACCTGAACTTTGAACATTCAGTGTATTCTCTGTATCTGTGAAGCCTTTGGAGCTGCAGTGAAAACAGGCAAAACAGTGAAAACAGTGACATCTGCTGGCAAACCCATTGTCATATACTGTATGGGATTTGTTGGCTCATACAGCACACTCCACAGGACAATCAGAGCTCTGTTTGGGCCAGAAACCTCCAGATCACAGAAAATCTACTGAATGTTAAAAGTTTAGGTTTTGGGTGCTATTGAGGTCAGACAACCTAAAAAACTAAAACTTCTACAAAAACGTTTTTTTATGTCACAATCCCTTTAAAGATTGTGGCTGTCCTTACCACCTATAGCGGCAGCGAGAATGCCCAAATCACCAACCAGTGTTGCTCCTTTCACGAGTGAGCCTCAGCGCTACAGCATGTTTTTGGGGGAAATGTTTTGGCCGTGTCAGCGCTTGATGGTGCATCGAATACCAATGCATCATACTTAGTTTAATTTGTCCTATTGTGGCGCATCATTAGCGGGCCAAAGACGCGGCCGGCATACCAAACAGGCGGCCTTAATCGATTAGCATGCAAATACTCAGCCGTTATTATAGTGGGCGGAATAATCGATCGGGCGCACAGGACCAGGTTTACTAAATTAAAATTTCATCTCTTAGACCGGACCATGTTTGGAAAATGTTTGAATAATTTTGACTTTTTTGTTAATCACTTCTTTATCTCTTTTGGGGGGGTCCCATCTTTTCAGACAGGAGTTTGATTTCTCATAATCCATCCTGATTGGCTACGATTGGCTTCTAAAGTTTTCAGGAGTAGCCCGCTTTGTACAAATCACCACAACTAGGCTGAGGAAGAAATGCCACTTAACAGTTTTCAAATCTGCGTCGAGGTGGCGCTACAACAGGCCACACACACACACACACACACACACACACACACACACACACACACACACACACACACACACACACACACACACGTTTATATTACTCCTAAACATTTTGCCAAACATCACCCACACTATATCCTCCTGGTGGAGACCTGTTCCCAGAAGGGCACTTTTTCTAGTTGGCTCTATATTTGGATAGTGGTCATTGCTATACTGTATAGTGTTTAGTAACTGGGTTATCAACATACCCTCCAGCTGTTTAGAAAACAGAAAATGCATTTTCAGGTTCGGGATTCCAATTGTATCCAATCAGGAGAGAGGACTCATACAAGGATTGCAGGATAAACAATTGAAATGAAGTGATGACACAAAGGAAATGCATATGAGCTAGAGGAAATTGGAAATTGGAACTGGAACACTATTTTAATTGAAGCTGATAAATGTCTATACTCTCTCCCGTTTGGATGAAATTTGTTCTTTTAAACTTAATTTCACAAAAATGGTTCGCTTATGGGGAGCGCCATCGGGATCCGACGGTAATTCCGACGGAGCATTAGTCCGACATGCGGGAACAACGGTCAGACTAGCACTCGAACATGCGCTGCTCCCGAGCTTGCAGTTATGGTTAGGTTAGGGTTTGAGGTAGGTTGTCGATCTAATGACTGTTGGACCAATAGTTTGTCTTTCAAGACCCACCGAATACTATGACGGTGTAAGCGCCCAAATATCTCAAAAGAAAGATGAGATTCTCTACTTTCATCGGGGGGGGGGAGGGGGGGGGGAAGTGCGTCACCACAATGTTCCGTTCTTTATTTATTGGAAGTCGAAAAGCTTGTTTTCACCAAAAACGCTGTCTGGGAAAATATTCTGCTGGCACAAAACCATTTCAGAAGGAGGTCCGAGGCCACAAAACCATTTCAGAAGGAGGTCCGAGGCCACAAAACCATTTCAGAAGGAGGTCCGTGGCTAAATACAAAACCATTTCAGAAGGAGGTCCGTGACCAAATACAAAACCATTTCAGAAGGAGGTCCGTGGCTAAATACAAAACCATTTCAGAAGGAGGTCCGTGGCTAAATACAAAACCATTTCAGAAGGAGGTCCGTGGCTAAATACAAAACCATTTCAGAAGGAGGTCCGTGACCAAATACAAAACCATTTCAGAAGGAGGTCCTTGGCCAAATACAAAACCATTTCAGAAGGAGGTCCTTGGCCAAATACAAAACCATTTCAGAAGGAGGTCCTTGGCCAAATACATACATCTGGAGAAACAATTCACAGATTCATCTTCCCAATGCCATTCCCCCCTCCCCCTCCCTGCTGATCCCCCTCTCAATAATTGACTGCGGGGGGTAACGAGAGCTCATGCGTTGCGTTGCGTGCGTGGCACTGTGTGCGAGCTAGCGTTTCTTCTGAGGAGACTGACCGAGGAAGAATATACACTCTGTATGCAGTCTGCGTTCCAGCTGCCCTGGCTGGCATGGCTAATGAAGTGCCCGCGCCCCTCCCCCTTGGCACCTTGTGTGTCTGTGTGTGTGTGTGTGTGTGTGTGTGCGCGCATCTGTGTGTGTGTGCAAAGAGTGGGATTCCGCGGAGTCAAGCTGCAATTAAAAGGCCTGTCAATGGTGTCTGCCATAACGAAGGCTAGAACTGTCACTATCGACCAGCCGTAACACACACATGCGCGCGCGCACACACACACACACACACACACACACACACAATACATGCCTGTATAGAAGCAAGCAGAGAGCGAGAGCATGCGCGCGTGCGAGAGAGAGAGAAAGAAAGAGAGAGACTATAACATGAGAAAAACAGCCATATAAAGGAGAAGGTGGGAGGAGGGAGAGAGAGAGAGAGATCAAGTAGAAAGGAGGAGGAGGAGGTAACAGGAGAAGGAGAGAGAGAGAATAGTGAGGGGGTGGAGGAGGTAGAGAAGAGAGGATGGGAGGATGAATATGACATGGGCAAGAGGAGAAATATAATACAAAATATAGCTGTAAGCAGCGATACGACGGGGCCGAGCCATAAGAGCAATAAAGTACCGGAGATAAGCTGGAGTACAGCGTAATCTTTGTTACGCTGATTGGCTGAAGGGGTTTGTCTGTCAACGCTGTACTCCCGCAGCCAACCATGCATTAGCAGGTCCAGAGTCTTCCGCACAAATGAATGGAAATGCGATTTCAAGGGGGAGTTGTTAACCAGGCTATGAAAATGCAGGAGTGCATGGATAGATGCGTGGATCATAAAATGTATTCAATCATATAATTGGGAGATCTAAAGGTCAGAGGTCCTTTGACTGAATGAATGACTGTGAGCTTCAGTTCTTTTGACCGTTTCCCATGACCCTGTACCATATTGCCGAATTGCGCGGAAAGCGACAACACAGAACTGTAAAAAGTGGTGGAAGAAGAAAAAAAAAAGGCCAAAAAAACACAATAGGGGAATTCGTCCATTCGGGTTTGGTCCCTAAAAACCCCAAAACGATTCCTGGTTTACTTTTAGACGTTTCAATTCAAAAGCATACACACTATTGTGTAATGCTGTAGTATGATCAAGTAATGCTTTTAAAGTATGGAGATAAGATATTTGTTCCCCGACAGTAATACCTGCGCATGTGTTGAGCACGGTGGCCGCAAGAGACTGCAACCGACTCCGGTGTCACTGCTGAACTATATGGGTAGGCAAACTCTGGAGTCCAAACTTTGTCTTTTTTATTTTTTTTACCTCTCAGCCCACACAGTCGCGAGCGTTGACAGAGAATGTTTAATGCGTTTAAGATTCAAGCTGTTACAACAGAATTAAACAGAACATAATGCATATTCATGTTAAGACACGGTACAGCACAGTATATTGCGGAACACAGCGTGTCTTTAGCGTTGCTGCCCCCACATGGGGCGGGCAGAGCATTGTACAGCTGACTGTGGAGTCCAAGCCACAGTTACCAAAGACATGAAGGAATGGGTTTTTATACAGTACAGAAGTACACACGCACGCACACGCACGCACACACGCACGCACGCACACACACACACACACACACGCGCGCACGCACACACCCCAGCCTCGTCCTCAGAGCAGGATGCGGTACTTTAGAGCGCGGGGCACCCGGTTGATGACCAGCCGGCCGTCGTAGCTGAGCGAGGCGAAGAGCCAGGGGTCCGCCGAGGACCACTCTGCCGCGTACACGCTGTCCTCGTGCTCCTCGTAGGTGGACACCACGCTGTCCGCCAGGGGCTCCTTGTTGGTCCTGGACCACCACCGCACGCAACGCACAGAGACCACACACACACACGCACACAGACGGCACGCACACACGTGCGCACACAGAGAGGTGCAAATGAGTTAAAATGGAACGAGGGCCTGTGAGGACAAGGCCATAGAGATGATCATTACTCATAACTCCACCCCCACCTCTCTCTCTCTCTCTCCCTCTCTCTCTCTCTCTCTCTCTCCCTCTCCCTCTCTCTCCCACACTCCATTTCTCTTTACAAGGCCCGGTCATGATTACACCAGCATATTTCCCAGTCCTCTGACCCTGTTCTCTTTACTCACCGTCTAGCTGCTCTCTCTCTCTCTCTCTCTCTCTCTTTCTTTCTCTCGCTCGCTCTCTCGTGCACTCTCTCTCTCTGGCTGTGTGAGGACACACACTAGAGCCTAGACGCCCACACTGCGTTTCGGTGTGGAGAGGAATGTGTTAACGCCATTTCATTCTCCGTTCATTCTGCTTCCCCACCGCTGAAGATTTGCCCTCCTCCATCCCCCCTTGCTGGTTAAAAAAATAAATGAATAAAATGAATGTGACGCTTCCGGAAAAAATATCGAAACACAAGTTAAACTGTCTTTATCGCCTGGAAAACCTCATATGTCCAAAACTGTAAAACGGAAAGTGTCGAAAGTCTCAGATGGACCAGATGGAAACACGTCTCTTCGCACCGCGTTTAGAGCTTGTAGATCTGCTGCTTTCGAGAGACGCCGTAGCATGATCAAGTAGGGCGTAATATGGAGATAAGAGGTTTCTGCCCGACAGCAACACAATAAAGTAGTGGGGATTTTAAGTCTCTATTGCCCTCCAAAACTTCCTCTCTCCCCTGCTGTTCTAAAGAGTCCTTTGGGGAAACACACTGACTTCTTTTTTTTTTGGGGGATTCGGATCCCCATTAAGCGTCTCGTCCAGACAGTAGCTGGTGTGTGTGTCCCCCCCACCCCACCCCCCTCCTCCTCCTCCTCCCATGGGGGGTGTTTCCAAAAATAACGGAAAGTAAAAGGACAGTACCCCCCGTCCCCCGTCCCCCCCGTCGGTTGTATCCCACGAAGAAGAAGACAAGGGGGGAGTGTAAAAAATAAAAATGAAAAAAAAAGCCTGATGCTGGGAAAACGAGTCATGCGATTAATTATGAAGTTCCCTGTGCGTAAGGAGAGAGAGAGGGTTTGGTGGATGACAGGAAACACACCACCGCAAGACAGAGCAAAGCTAGACGTTGCTGCCCGGTCCCCATGTACTGTATGTACAGTATATGCACGGCCGGGGGGGGGGAGGGGAAACAGCTTTTACCGCTTCATCCAGCTTATACACGTTTTGGACACGTTATATAGGTTTACACCCGACAAGAGTATATCTATGGGACAAACAATGAAACAAAGTCACACCCGTGTGTAGTGAGGGGCGCTCTAATCATCGTACATGATCGCACATCATCACCATACAAAATGGTGGTCCCTGGCCCGGGCGGTCTGGCCACCTGGGCTGCCAAGCCAGCCGGACGGCGTGCCGCGGGTTCGACTCCCGAGCCCGACGGCCTTTGCCGCGTGTCACTCACCCATCTCTCTCCAGCTTTCCTTTCTGTATACTGTGCCCTATCAATAAAGGCATACAAAGCCCCAAAACTATTTGCTCAGACACATAATTATGATGTAAATTCTCCATTCATTGTCAATGGCATTTGATGTTTCTGTTCAACACAAACATTAAACACTATAGCTGTTTATAGGAGGGGCTATAGCGCCCCTCAAAAAAAACACTAGCTTAATTGTGTAATACAGTCACGCTTCAGAATTAACGAACGCTCATAATAGTCGGTTTCTCGCAGCTTTCCGACAGATCTTTATCAAAAAATGTATTTTAAGATGAGGCTATAATAAAGAATTCAAGTTGTGAAATATGAGAAGTAACTGGCTAATGAGACGCGTTCAAGTATCACTCTATTATACTGTATTACAGACTGTAGTACACCAGCAGTAGTCTAGGGGCCAGAAGTGCGGCCAGACTGGCCTGAAATGTCATTATGGAACTAACACAAGCTGCAACAAACACGCAGAAACAACCACTAGTAGAATGGGTGTTTTCTTGTTTGATTTATAGCCACTGCTTCCATTCTTGGCTAGACATGGCTTGGAAATTATACTCTGAATCTCAAACGGCACTCCCTGGTGAAATAAAGGCTGTCTAAAACAATAATTATGTTTTGTAATTCGGGTTAACTATCCCTTTAATCTTGTAAGACTCACCAGTAATGCAGGCAGACAGCCATCACACACGTCCTGTGATCATTACATGTGTAAGTCCTTTTAACAGGATGCCCTGTGAGTTACATCACTTCACAATGAACCAACATGAAAATATTAATTATATTGTTTGTAGGCTATTTATATTATTATTTATAGTCATTTCACTGGATTTAAATTATCGAATGCAATACAATTTCAATCATTAGAAATAAATACAGGAAATCTTTTTTGTCAGCTCACTCAAATGTTTGTTGTCTCTCTCTGTTGGGTGGAAACCTCATACAGTATGTCCAAAACTCTTACTTTTCAGCACTCAAATTCAAAAGTAGTAAAAGCAGCAAGCTCGAAATGATTTGCTACTTTTGATGATTTTGTGTAATGCTGTAGTATGATTAAGCAGGCCGTTAATTTAAAGGTCCTAACATGAAATACAATTTTGAACAATCAGGCTTTCTCATCATATTTGGGTTTACTGTATGTACAGTGGTCTCACAACAGGCCGATTGATTTGGTGCTACTCATTTCTTTTCTCCCCCTTACATTTTTATCCCACGATTTTGCAACCGTGGGGGGGGGGGGGGGGGGGGCGGGCAGAGGACTGACCTCATGCTTCCATCTATGCATGAGGATTTAGGAACACTTATTCCGACCAGTACCTTTCCCCTCCATCAGGCGCCTCGGCTGGCCAGGGAGAGGTAGTTTAGAGACCAGGATTACGGCGCATACATATATATATATATATATATATAACGAGGTAAGGGTTCTGTGTGGAAGGAGAGTCTAGATACTGTGGAGTTGACTCCAGAGTGCATAAACAGAAGATAGGGTCAACAATAATGGAGGAAAGGGTCAAGTTGAGAGCCGGTAGTTATGACTATAGGAGCTGATAATCGTGGATGATGAGAGTTCTGTCATGGAGTACGAGAGCTGCCAGCTCAGGATGAGAGGACGGGAGAGGAGCGGAGCGGAGCGGAGCGGAGCGGAGGCCAGTAATGGACAGACCGATGATGACAGGCGAAGATTGAAAAGGCAGTTGAATGGCCAATATCCATTATGAATTACTTAATGCAACGTTAACACAAGCTACAGTATTACTGTTGGACAGAGAGCTCCGTGAAATAATATGTTGATGGACACATTGCTCTCTTTTTATGTTTCATCTCGGCGCGTAACCATGGCGATTAGGTGAAGTGGAGGCAAGGCAAGTCTACTTTAATTGCTGAGTATACGTTATGGCTGTGTAGAAGGCTATAGCCAACTAGTAGGATCCGTCTGTCTGTCTGTCTGTCTGTCTGTCTCTCAAAACCGCTTGACTGATCAGTGCCAGATTTCTTGGCCAATCGGCTCTGTGCATAATGTGGTCCCGGGTTTGGAGAATGTGGCATAGCCTGCCGATTTATTGTTCCGGTTCACTCATTTATGTTTTACATTAAATTTTAATTACATTTATTGGAAATATGGAGTCATCCGTCATCATAGACTGGCCTCACCGTTTCCGTCCTCTTTTGAGGTAGTATTGTCTACGTAGCCATTGGAGAATCTCCCCCCCCCCCCCCCAACCCTTTCTCCCCTCATTTCCCCCCTGCTATTCAGACCTTTATTTCTATTCTTCATTCAATCGCAATCGAAGCAGAAATGTGAAATAGAGGCGATATTAATGTGAGGGTCCGTCTGTCTGTCTGTCCACCTACTTGTCCTCCTGGTGGTTGTTGTCCTCCCCGTCGCTGTTGTCCTCGTCGTCCACCATGTGTCCGAAGGGCTCCGAGGAGATGGACACCATGTTGGACAGGATGAGGCGGCTGTCGCTGCTGGCCGTCAGCACCAGCTGGTCGTGGCTGTGGTTGTAGCGGACACTCCACACCCTGCAGAGGAGGAGGAGGAGCACTGGTCAGTGGATCGCTTTCATTCATTTAGACCTGAACATTTTCTACGTCTTCTGAATCATGACATCATGTTATCTGAAAAGCCTACAGTATATGGTTCTCAGTGGTTCTCAAACTTTATTACGCCAAGGTCCCCCGGAATTATCCGTAGGCTATTCGGCCGCCGACCCCAATCTAAAAATGTTTTGTTCCAGGGACCCCCCCCCCCCCCAGAAGCAAATAGTTGAGTTAAATACGTTCACTGTGAAAGAATTCAAAGATTTGTACACAATTAAGGTTAAGATATTATTATCATCATTTGATTTGCCCTGGGCTGCGGGGAGAGCCGGATCAGCCCCAATAGAGCGTCGCAGTCCCACCCCCTTTCAGAACGACGAGTGGCCCAGGAAATGATTCTCCATTCATTTTCTCCATAGGCTTTTCAAAAATTATTTATATAAAGACGGTTACGCTGCGGACAAAGCCAACTCGGATCGTGACAAATCATGACAACGAACACAAAGGCAGGAGACAACACTATTTGTTTTGTTTTTCTTCTTATAAATTATTTGATCGGCCCAAAACATTGTGTTCATTGTCATGATTTGTCACGATCCGAGTTGGCTTTGTCCGCAGCGTAACCGTCTTTAAATAAATACTTTTTGAAAAGCCTATGGAGAAAATTAATGGAGAATCATTTCCTGGGCCACTCGTCGTTCTGAAAGGGGGTGGGACTGCGACGCTCTATAGGGTTAATATGGCAGCCGACCAATCAACATAACCTAAAGTGTCACGGTGCACTTGAGGGACCTTGTTTGCAGAACGAATGAAGGAAGCGGTGTGTCCAGCACAAAATGGTTGCTGCTGGACACAGTGTGGTGGAATTTATTTATTTGGGCACAAAAGGAAGCCAAACACAGCGGCGACCTTGGACAGTTCACAGGACTGCTCCCAGCAGCACTTTAATGCCAACAAGGGTTTTTAAGTGGTTGACAACAAAGTACAAAGGTTTCAGCCCGTGGCCATCATCAATGTATTCATAATCTCTTGAGCCCCAGCTAAGCTTGAACCTTTTCATGTATTTCAACATCCTTGAGGGGTTTCTAGGGGGTCCCCACTGTAGCAAAAGTAGTTAATGTACAGTAGCATTTTATCACTTTATCCATTCATTATAATGTTGGCTGTTAACACTTCTACTGCATGACCCATTTTACACGCCATTTAATCCATGTTTTGACTCACAGTGCGACACTGTGTGCCACGCTGTGAGCTTGTACATTTGCTATTCATGAAAATTACTATATCGAAAATGTATTTTTGTCGTTGCTCTCATGGTTTAGTTTGGTGTGGTTGGTTGCTTTCATTTGAGGCATTTTTACTGCCTCATTGTATGCCTCATCTTATTGACATTTCCTTTAGCATATTGTGTACATAATATATATTATTATTGTTCGGGGTTTTTTTTTGTCAAGAAAAGTATACGGTGTCTATCACACCTGTTCCTATAGCCTTGAAGGTCCAGCCCAGACCCGACGCCAAATGCCAGGGTGCCGTGTCATTAGTCAGAAGGTTCATTGTTCCGAAATTACTATCCCTATCTCTAACCCTAACCTAACCCTAACCGCAAGCACGGGAGCAAACCTAAACCTAACCGCAAGCACGGGAGCAAACCTAAACCTAACCGCAAGCACGGGAGCAAACCTAAACCTAACCGCAAGCACGGGAGCAAACCTAAACCTAACCGCAAGCACGGGAGCAGTGCATGTTCGGACTAACGGGACTTCGGATCTATGGGTAGTTCCCAATGCCAGAGCTAACCACTCCATCACCATGTCTGTCCTGTCCTCTTAACCGCTCCATCACCATGTCTCTCCTGTCCTCCTAAAGGCCTACTCATAGTCTGGATTTTCGGTGGTGAGGTGACCACCGCTCCGGTGGTGAGTAAAAACAGAGAGAAGGGCTGGAGTGGTGGCGGTGGTTTGCTCTTCACCGCGGCTCGTGACGTCATGTTGTAGTTCGGTGGTTACCTCACCACCGAGAATCCAGACTATGTATGAGCCTTAACCGCTCCATCACCATGTCTCTCCTGTCCCCGGTAAGATGGCGCGATGCACAATTGGTGTGCACCGTGTTTGGGTGAAGGAAGACGGGTGGGTTGGGCGATATTTGTCACTGCGGGATGGGGCGGCACCCGTCAGCAGGGACTGTCGGGCGGGAGGACTAGGACGAAGGCCCTACGTCCTCCCGGTGGGGGCTCCTCACTGGCAGGTGTGATGTCACGAGGCGTGACCATATATGGAGGTGTGATGTCACGGGGCGTGACCATATATGGAGGTGTGATGTCTCGAGGCGTGACCATATATGGAGGCGTGGGGTGACTGACGGACGGGAGATGCAGGTTTTCATAGTAAATGCGACCTACTGTCGCAATTATTGTTTCTCTGTCACAACCTCCCGGCTGTCGTTTGTTTCCGACGTTCTTTTGTCGGTTCACTCACTGTGTTTTGTTATGGCTTTCCTGTAGCTCCAGTTAGGTCATACCATTAGCTGCTTTTGCCACTCGCTCCGCGTTGCAGCGTTGCAGAGTATGGGTTCAGACTCCCATTGGCTTAGGAGGCAGCCAATCATGACTAGGTCGCTGCTAGAACTAGAAAACTAGCGATGGTAAACCAGATTTACACCTGGCAAAAAAGATGCCTAATCCTGAACCAAACACCTTCGGCAGGTATGGCCTCATCTGCCACCGAGCCAGAGCTTGTTCCTGCCATATACAAACAAAAAAAAGGCCAAAACATACAGTATAGGCCTGTATGCCTTTCAGAAAAGAACGGCTTGTCCAATTTCCGTGGTTCAGATTATTGCATTTATTAAAGAGTACATGCAGTCAGAAAGGGTTTGTACTCTACTGTATACATAAGCATATTATGGATACATGAATGGGACAGATGAATGCATGAAGGAACATTTGAGGGACTCCCCCTCCCCATCATGCATCTCGTACATGACATTCATCCAGCCAGCAGATAGTTTGCTTTTTCTTCCTTTTCAAAATATTGTAGCGGTACTGAATAGAGGCTGTTTTGCGATGCAGACCATGGTGTGTGTGTGTGTGTGTGTGTGTGTGTGTGTGTGTGTTGTACGGTGGTTAGGCCTGGGCTTGAAAGCTGAGGTGAGAACAACTCTTCGCATCGTCTAACCCTTCCCATTGACATTGTCGGACGGGCAGAAACCTCGCATCGTCATTTTTCTAAAACCTTTAGGTTGTTTTTTCCTTTCGTAAAATGAACTGCCTGCTTCAGCGTACAAGAGTGTCGCACAAAACCAGTGAAAATAGCCGATCTACAAGCTCACAACGCGCCGCGATGAAAAACGGGGCGGTTTTGGGGCATACTAGGCTGCAATACAGTGCTACAGTACAGTATGTGCCACACTTGCTGTTACTGTAAAAGCAGCATGTGCACACACACACGCACACACACACACACACACACACACACACACACACACACACACACACACACAAATCTCTGTCCTGCACTCAGAAATACACCAAAATAAATGTGCAGACTGTACATGGTAGAGTCTTCATAGATCACAGATAACTCTCTCAGTTAAATTAACTTAAACTATTGCATGTTCACCATGCAATAGAAGCACAAGGCTGTGTGAACGTACGTGCGTGTGTGTGTGTGCGTGCAGGCCCCCGCACATGCGTGCTCTAATGGTGCCTTAAACTTAAACACACTTATACTTGGTTGACCCGAGTCCCTCAGGGGTGTACCCTAGGCGCCAATGCGCCATCCTCCCCCCCCCCCCCCCCCTCCCTACAACAAATCTCTTTGATGTAAATTGCCGATCTACAGTCTCACAGTGTGTCGCGCGCCGCTAGCTTGTAGACCTGCTGTTTCCACCGAATGTTCACCGCCGGATCGGAA
>NC_137876.1:24615434-24632934 GCF_963924005.1 Protomyctophum bolini
ATGTTAAAACATGGAGATAAGAGGTTTCTGCCCGACAGCAACGTTATTATTATTATTACATAAAGAGCCTTGCACCTGTAGGGGTAGAGGAGTGGAGAGAGGACAGAGGTTTCCTTCCTTCTCTCCTACCGGTCTCCTCTCCTCTCCTCTCCTCTCCTCTCCTCTCCTCTCCTCTCCTCTCCTCTCCTCTCCTCTCCTCTCCTCTCCCCTCCCCTCCCCTCCCCTCCCCTCTCCTCTCCTCTCCTCTCCTCTCCTCTCCTCTCCTCTGGGTGAGACTAGGTTCTCCTGTGCTGTGTTCAGCAGAGTGGAATGCCCCGTGTGGCGCGGTGTGGCGCGGTGTGTCCCCACCCCCCCCCCCCCCCCGCGCTGCTCTGCCACCAGCAGCTAGAGCCCCGGCTAGCCGGCCGCCCCGCTGATCTCATTAGGCAATTAACATGCTAATTAAAAATCTCATTAAAATAAGGGAGGTATGCGAAAATGACCCAGGGCGGGACGCCGGGCTTCAATTAGGTCAAGACTACTCTTTCTATATACTGTCGCTGTGCGTGCAGCGTGTGCCATCAATGCCATTGGTCCGTGACATTGGCGTCTGTATATGAGGGGCTTGATAGAGAACTGCTCACATTTAATTTGACCCGAGATCAGATTCTAAAAATGTCCGTTTGAAAATGACAGTTTTCTGAAAAAGCTATGTTTCTGTGTCAGTCGTTCTTCGATTTAAAAAAAAAAAAGTGACGATCCGATGATTCCGATCGATAGTTCGCAGTGTCCATTGGAGATACCATGATAGTGGATGTCGATTTTATAGCAATGATTTTATACAGAATGTGTATGCTCTTGAAGCTAGAACAGCATGTGGTCCCAAAAAAGGTGCTCCATCGATCCAATACAATCTTCCTGTTCCAACTGTAAATCATTTCATTTCATTCTCAGGTGGAGGATATTTCATATTACCCCCCCCCCCTCCCCCCACCCACACACACACACACACACACACACACACACACACACACACACACACACACACCCCCCGTGGCCTCTCCCTGCCACCTTCTCTCTCCCTCTGTCACCTCCTTTCTCTCCCTCTCTCCCCCCCTCTCTCGGTGGCTCCAAGGTAAGAGGCGTGACCCCAGGCTGTAGGGTGGCGGGGTGTTAAAACTCAACCCCACTGCGTGAAGGAGGAAATGGAGCAGGAAATTGGGTTAGTTTCACCGTCCCGTCCCCCCCCCCTCCTCCCCCTCTCTGAACACACCTTCCTCTTCCTGCACGCGCATACTGTAGCCTATCTGTGCATGCAGTGCAGGCATGGGGACGGGCACGCACACACACACACACACACACACACACACACACACACTTGGAAGCGTGTGTGTGTGTGTGTGTGTGTGTGTGTGTGTGTGTGTGTGTGTGTGTGTGTGTGTGTCTGTGTGTGTGCATGCGTTTGGGGAGGAAAGGCCAGCCTCCAGACTGTGTTGTGGGGATTATGGGTGCTGGACGGCCTATAAGCCTACAAACACACTGAATCTAGAGTCATCCAGCCAAGATAGGCTGGGGGGTGGGGTGGGGTATTACACACACCGTTAGTTACACAGTACACACACACTCATCAAAACACACACACACACACACACACACACACACACACACACACACACACACACACACACACACACACACACACACACACACACACACACACACACACAGTAAACGAATACACATGTACGTGCGTGAACATAGAGAAAGATGTAAGTAAGTAGAAGGGCATGCAGTATACAAAGGTATAGGGAAAAAAAGTCAAGACTACACACACACCCTCCTGGCTCTCTGGCTCAGTCTGGGACTCTGGGTGATAAATCGCTCTGCTGAGGGAATCGACTGGAACTCGCACACGCACAAGCCACACACACGCACAAGCCGCACACACACACACGCAGTCACACACCTCTGTTTCCATGGCAACCGCTGTGGGGTGGGTGGGAGGAGAGAGGAGAAGGGAAAGACAAATGGAAAGAAGAGGGTAATGATTTCATCGCTGATCAGAATTAAATCCTGGCTCAGAGACAGCGGTGGGGGGGTGTGGGGGTACAGGGGGACAGCCTGGCACACAACCAGGCATGGAGGAAAGGCCACCGGGAGGGAGGGGAGAGTCTGTTCATGCATAGAAGGAAGGGATCATCGCGTCCAGGTATAGTCTAATTCAGTTGGTTCTCCAGCTGTTTGATTTTATTTCAAAGACCCCCTCTCGTATCTCTATATTTCAACTTTTCACGTTTTATTAAGGAACCCTGTTTGACCCCCAGTTTAAGATTATTCTTTTTCTTGCAAAAGTAACGTCTGTTGGGGAAGTGGTGAAAGAACATGATACGTAGCTTGCAGAGTTAGTTGAGTCAGATATACTTCAGCGGCTTCATGCTGTGCTCAAGGGTGCATACATTACTCGAGGGGTTAATATTATGCTGCATTACTATGTGGGTGTATTCAGGCTTCATAGCATAGACTGTAAAAAATATGGACAAAGCGTTCTCCGGGTCTTATATGGACGTAAAATGAAGCCTGTCAGTCCTTGAACTGTAAGTAGCCATCTTTGTAGATCCGTTTGGGCCCAGCTGGCCATTGGCTGGCCCAGACAACGAGGCGGGACTTCCCCCCTTCTTCTTAGTTGGTTTTTATTTTGACTCGAACGGGGGGTGGCTCCCGATCATAGACTGTAACGGTAGCAACGCCCCTCAGAACATACGCGACTTTATGGTCATTTTTTAAATAAATGGGACCATAGTTTTCCAAAAAGAATATAATGACATGAGAAATGAGACTTTAAACTAGTGACTGGAAGCAGAAAGTATTCATGAGCATGTTTATTAAGGTAATACAGTCTAGGTGAAGTTGGGCCCAAATACATGGTACTCTATGGAGCTATGGGGTTTTTTGGGCCCAATGACAGCGCCACAACAGGCCATTATATGAACTTTCAGGAAGTCCCGATTTCCTTAGTGGCTTCACAAAATATCTGTCTGACTGCCCCCCCTGCTTCATACACACATAAAGGACACATGTGCTGTGCTCTGCCTGCCAATCAGATTGGGGGGAGGGGGGCAATGAAACAAGTGTTTGGTCAAACCACATCACTGCCATTGGAAAAGCATTGAAACACAGGCAGAGCACAGAACATTTGTTCTTTATGTGTGTACGAAGCCTCAGTGTTTGCAAGACCCACATATGATTCGCTGACGTCAGCTGACGAATTGGGCGGGGTATTTAAGCTCATCTAGACTGCACCCTTCTGCATATTATGGTTCCTGGTTTTTGTTATGTGATGTTTGCTCCCACCACCACCACCGGTATAGGCTCTGGTTTGACTGTTCCCAGCATGGGGGGGGTTGTTATTGCATATCTATCTCCCTGCTCTTAATGTTTAATGATGGTGTTTAATTGTGCCGAGCAGGAAGAAAAATGTAGCAGAGCCAAACGCCAAGATAAAATATTATATGCACACTTGTATTCTCATTTTATAATAAATATTGGTTAAATCCATTTGTGAGTTATCTGACTGAACAAAAGCAGCCATACCACAATGTAGTCCTGCAAATCAAAATTTGATCCGAGTGAAAGGTCGACAAAAGTATTGGCATCAGAAGGTGTTTACAGTATGCAGAAAGGCTCATTCCACACTCATCGTTGGATTTTGTAATTAGCAATGCATTAACGGGTGTCCATCGCTTGAATGCTGCAGCTGGTATAAAGGTGGGACTGGTTTTAATGGCTTTATGCGCTGCTGGGTAGCTTAACTTTACGATAATGCAACATCATTTATCAGTTAATGTATGTTTTGAAATAATAATCTAAATCTGCTAACTAGTAAGCCGTCAGATTGTAGTGGAGTAGGCAAAACAAAAAAGTCCAAAATGTGCCTCTGAGATGCAGTGGAGTAAAATGGAAATACTCAAGTAAAGTACAACTAACTTTAAGTCGTTGCTGGCAGGCAGTAGCACAAACCTCTTATCTCCATTTGTATCGTTCCGTGATTTTTCTTACATTAACGCCCTACATGATCATACTACAGTGTCACACAAAAGCATCAAAAGTAGGAGATCCACAAGCGACGCATTTTGAGCTTGTAGAGCTGCTACTTTTGATCATTTTGAATTTGAATCCTGAAAAGAAACCGTTTCGGACATACAGTATGAGGTTTCAACCTGAACATAACAGAGACGAAATTGGAGCCAATACTGAAAATTTCTTTGTCACAATCGTATTGATATGTGCTCTATTGTACAGTCAAAAGTCAAAGTCATACGATTTGTCACACACGTTACCGCAGTGAAATTTGTTCTCCGCATTCTCTTGTGAATGACAGCAGCCAAGGAGCGGTGAGCTGCAGCCATGCCGCGCTCGGGAATCATTTGATTAGTAAATTTGAACCCCCAATCCAACCCTTTGATGCCGAGTGCCAAGCAGGGAGGCATTTGGTCCCATTTTTACAGTCTTTGGTATGACCCGGCCGGGGATCGAACCCCGACCTCCCAGTTTCAGGGCGGACACTCTAACCACAAGGCCACTGTCTGGTGTGTGTACTAGAGTAAATGTAGACACGTCTAAATACAATCACTTCAGTAGATAGGAAGCAGGGCCGGCAGTCAGGAACCACTCACTCGCCCTATGAAGTATGAAGCCTTGAATACAAGGATATTCTTTTTGGCTTTTCTCGCATTCCTGCATGAGCCAATAATCCAATGTTTGATGACTCAGGAGGAGACCAAGGCAAAACTATATAAAATACAATTGTATCAACTAATAAAACAACTCACTGGGAGGTATGCTGTTCATCCAGGTTTCACAGAGAATGTTTTAAATATAGTTTTGCTCTTGTTAATATTGGCCTCCTGTTAAGTTAAATTAGCCAAATATAAGATAATTGGAGCAGCCTAGGAATGGAAAAACAAATCCATGAATTCAAGGCTTCATGGGGTAATGCATTTTTTGGGGTGAACAATTCCTTAAATTGAACTTTAGGATAGAAATAGCCCATAATAACCACTTAAGCCATTAACTGGCTTATGGCCAGCCTAATTAACAGTGGATTGTGCCTTCTGCCTGCACTATTCATGTTTATCTCCTCATTTTAATGCCAATAGAAAAATCTGTGATATACACAATACATCTCATTCTCACATGGCAATCATATAGTAATACCCATGCCCTAGCCTAGCCCTTTAGATAGCACTTTATGTAGACTCAGATAGTAGACTTAGGTTATCATTGTTATTTTAGACAGACTTATAGTTCGTTACGTAGACAGCACTAGAATTGCATTTCATGTAGTCATAGCACTTTATAGTACACATGTATATTGTATAATATATAATATAGTATACCGGTAGTATGTATAGTTGACATAGATACTCCACTGTTACGTTCTTAGTTTATACGTGATTCATGATAACTACTTTTGATATATGTGATGTATTGCCATGCTTTTTGTTTTTGCTTAAATGTAAGTCGCTCTGGATCAAGAGCATCTGCTAAATGCCTAAATTGTAAATTATACCCAGTGCTGATGGTGGCGGCAACATCACCGTTATGCCGATTTTGACCAAATAGAGCAAACCTGGCGATGTCACTTCCGGTTTAAGGAACAATAACATCCGGTACTAGCGTTGGACTGTGCAGCACTATCAGATGTCCAGGATGCTAAGTGATCATCGTTGATTTTACTACGTCAAATTAAGCTCTAATCAAGCCCAAAATATCGCATTTTACGCAGCGATGCACATAAAGACATAAAGATAGGTTCTCAAACTTTTAAATGTCAAGGACCCCCAGAATGATATATACTTGGAAACAGACCCCATTCTCAAAATATTTCGTTCTAGAGACCCCCCCCCCCCCAGAAGCAAAGATTTGAGTTAAAAACGTTCGCTGTGAATGAATATACTGAATATATCCTGCTACCCTAATAGACAGGGGTACATAAGCACATGGCCATTTATCCAAGAGCTTTCTCCGACCGAACCACACTTTTACCAGACATCTCTATATGCAAAATAAATTCGCCACACTCCCAGAAAACATATAGACTACATTGCATTCGCCAAAAATGTCTTATTTACTATTTAAATATTACTTTTCTGAAACACGCTATTCTTGCTCAACCTCTACAGCCTACGTCAGAATCGTCATGTTGGCGTCTACTACGCCAACTACGTTCACTTAATGGGGCCAGTCCTTCACAGTGACACACGCGTTAGATCAACCACGCGACCAGGATGGTTTCTACCCCTCAATGTCGTGCCTACTCTACACTGCCATCCGAAGGCCCCTCCCCCTTTCACTGCTCCTGTGTCGCCAACTACGTTCACTTAATGGGGCCAGTCCTTCACAGTGACACACGCGTTAGATGAACCACGCGACCGGGATGGTTTCTACCCCTCAATGTCGTGCCTACTCTACACTGCCATCCCAAGTCCCCTCCCCCTTTCAGCGACTCGAACAGCAGCTCCGTCCGAAAGCCCACACAGCACTGCACAGCCCCACACATGTCACACACCCAAATGAATCGAATGAATGAATAAGGCGCTTATATCGCTTTTGCTCAGTGGATGGGACATTTACATTAAAAGCTATCGGATGGACGCGTGGATAACGGCATGGTTGTGTGCACTCGGAGGGAAAGGTTCCATATAGCTTCCATGCTAGCTGCTTCAGACACAGGGGAGGGGAGTGAGATTGCCCGCCTCACGGGACTCCAGTGCGAAATAGCGCTTATGCAACAATTACCCTAAAAACAACACCTCAACTCAATGTCATTGTGAATAATAATTTCGAGCGAATAAATAATTTTTGGAAGGACACTTTCACCCAGTATGAAGCGAAATGTGGAAGCCGTGTGTGTCACACCAAAACGGGTGACCTATATAATCCTGTAACGCCGTGCATTCTGTGCTTGCGTGCGCATTTCCCAAATCTCAGTGATTTATCCACACATCGCTCTGTGTGTGTGTGTGTGTGTGTGTGTGTGTGTGTGTGTGTGTGTGTGTATCACTACATTAGTTGCCTGTTCAAAACTAAACTACACTTTATGAAATCATTGTTGCAGCCTACACACATATATTCAGGCCCATTCAGAACACATTTCCCAAATCTCTGATTTATCCACACATCGCTCTGTGTGTGTGTGTGTGTGTGTGTGTGTGTGTGTGTGTGTGGGTGGGTGTGTGTGTGTGTGTCGCGTCGCCCTCCAGCTGCAATTGCGAGTGTGCGCTGTGTGCAGGGCACACTACTGAGTTTAAAAACACAGCTGAAACATGAAGTGGAGTCTGTAACTCCCGCAATTTCCTTCTTCCCATATTGCGCTGCAACGACACTGGGATGAGCCCGCCGAAGGCGGGCGAAATTCTAGTTCAAATAATTGGACACCTTTTGACGATTTTTCAAAAGTAGCAGCAGATCTACTAAATAGCTAACGTTTAAAATAATGTGGTTAAGTGGTTAAGCACCAAGCGGTGACACAGATGCGTTCCAGGTCTTAAAGTCGATCGCACATTTGTCGTTCATTCGTAAACGGGGAAAAAATGAATGCAAATCCTTGGCGATGTTCCTTATCTTTTCCGTTATGGAGGTTATTGTGACGCCTGGCGGCGGCGGCAGCGTGAAAAGGTTACCTAAGATGGATGTTCTTGACGGTCTCGGGGGTTAAGAAAGGTCAGCCTGCCCTTAAATCAACAAGTCTGCATATATACTATGTGGAATATTAATATTTCCAAAAGGGGAAAGAAATTACAGCAGATAACAGTCGACACCTTTCTTGCATAATGGCCCTGTATTTAAATTTGAAATACCATACCCCTAATAGCTATAACACGTTTGCATAATGGCGGCATATTTGAATATGTGAAGAAGAAAAAATATGGGGAACTTCTTTTTTTTCCGTCTTTTTTTTTGCATAATGGTTTACCTTGGGTACCCTGTAGCATCAGAGAACACTCAATACAATCATCAGTGTCATCTTTGCATGCGTTTGGTTACCTTTGAGTGTACCAAACGGTAATTACAGAAACACTAAGATTATAATGATAATATGACATTAAGGTAGGCCAGGTGATTTTCTTTGATTAAAATAAGTGTTAAATAGCTCTATGTTCTGATAGTACTAGTATAGTGTTTGTTCAGTAACAGGAGACTCTTTCAGGTCAGGATACCAATTTTATCCAATCAGGAAAAGAGAAACCACACAGGATACAGATCAGTAGTGATCAAGTGAAACTGGAAGTGAGGACACAAAGAAACGAGCAGACAAAATTGGAACACTATATAAAAAATGAAACTGAAGAATGCGTATTCTCTCCTGATTGGCAAAACATACATTTTTTACCTCAAAATCTTTCCCTATGTAGCTAGCAATACATATTTTCAGATGGGGGTTCACAGCCAAATACAAATATCATTTTCTGGGTTAGGGTTAGGACATAAAAAGGTTTGAGAACCACTGCCTTACAGGTCCCTTTGATATCCTCAGTTTTCGGTATCTATTTGTAACTGAGAGTTGTACAAAAGGTAACCAATCGGACCCTTGCTCAGGACTTTAAGGGGTGGTGGTTACATACAGAATAGAAGAGGGTCTGCTGTCTGCCTGGTTGAGGGCTTTCTGACAGACAGTCAGTCTGTGTAAGAGGAAGACAGCTGGCTCTTAACCTGGGCTCTGAAGGGGCCAAACAGCACCGCTATCAATCACCACTTCTCTGCTCCCCTTTCCATCTGCTTTCACTGTATCACACACACACACACACACACACACACACACACACCACACTGACGTATGAATAACTATACTTGCTAGATAGAACATCAACATTTTAGGACGGCTTTGGAAGCAGCAGAACATTTTTACAGTTCAAAGTCAAGTATGAAGACTCTAACCCCGACCCCTTAACCTAACCTCCTAATCTGAATGTTTTTAGGTTTTTATTTCCCCCTTTTCACCTCCATGTGAGGACCAAGGAAATTTCTCAAATTCTACTATAGTGGGGACATTAGACCCTCACTAATAATGCAAGGGGAAAACACACGCACACACACACACACACACACACACACACACACCAGGGGAGGTGTTGTGGAGCCATGCTTCACTGCAGCACAGCACTGCTTTTCAGTATGCACCCTGCAGTGCATGGTACGGCCGCAGGCTTGACAGCCTCTGCACGCTTCATTCCATGGGTGGGTTGGTGTGTGTGTGTGTCTGTGCGTGCGTGCGTGTGTATTTCTCCCATAATGTGGTCTGTTAGGGTAAACAGGAATTTGGGGATGAAACAGAACAGACTAGTGACACATCTCGCACACACACACACACACACACACACACACACACACACACACACACACACACACACACACACACACACACACACACACACACACACACACACACACACACACACACACACACACACACACACACACACACACACACACACACACACACACACACACACACACACACACACACACACACACACACACACACACACACACACACACACACACACACACACACACACACACACACACACACACACACACACACACACACACACACACACACACACACACACACACACACACACACACACACACACACACACACACACACACACACACACACACACACACACACAGCTCGAGTGCCCAGTACTACTGCAAGCCTAATCAAGGTCTCAAAGCACCCAGTGCACCAGTGAACGCCTTACTGTACTCAGTGTACTGTATAAACTCCACAGACTAGCACAACGCTGTTATTCCATTAATATCCTATACAAACACATCAGGACGTTGTGAAAGAACGTTGGGACAATTTATCCTTTCTTGTCTCCGAGTGGCGCGCTACGAGCTTGTAGATCTGCTATCTTTTGAAAAAAATCGAAGAACGACTGACATTTTTAGAATCTGATCTCAGGTCAGAATGGGTTCATCAGACCAGTGTGTGTCCAGTGGAAACCTCGTATGAATCTGATCTCAGGTCAGAATGGGTTAACTCTAATTAAAAAAAAAGCACTCTCAGGGGTAGTGCTGCACAATTCATCGAAAAAAGGTGGAGATCTAGTTTGGGACACACCTGTGCAATCTCATTTCTAGGTGACTGTCCAATTCATTTTAAGTTACTCTTATGTTTTTTTGCTACAAGAGAGAGACTTTAAGAGAGGTTTTAAGTCGAGCACTTTGATGTTGTCCGTTTAACCGATTTAGGCTTGACGTCGAAATTTTAAAAAATCTTCTAAATTCTGACAGTTTTCTGACATGTCTCTGTATTAGTGGTGCTCAATTTGTCAAAAATAGCAGACCTAAAAGCCCGGTGGCGCGCTATGAGCTTGTGGGTGGAAAATCAAGAATCACGCAGCACTACTCAGAGGTCTTTTAGGGGTGTTCTGCTGTACAGTCTCTATATGGCTTTAAAAGGGTAGAGTAATGCTGCGTTCACACGGCCAGATGCAAAAGATACAAAGATGCAAAGCCACACAGCATATTTGTAGCTTTGCATCTTTGTATAGCTGAAGGTGAAGCCAGCTACTTTTGCAGCTTTGTAGCTTTTGCAGCAGCTACGAACGTCGGCTGCATCTTTGCATCTTCGTGTAGACGGTATCTTTGCATCTGCCCGTGTGAACGCACCGTAAGTGATATTTGTTTGTTAATGTAGCTAAGCAGTTTGTTACGTAGCTCTATATTCATTCATGCATTGCTTGGCAAGTTCTCTTCGGACCTTTATTTGTATTATTATTATCACACTATAGAGCTATTTAACACTGTCACAGAATATATAGAGCTTTAAGCTAAGAAAGCGTGTTTTGTTTGAAACCAAAATAAACTATCCCTACCTTTAATGTCAACTTTTACAGTACAGTTTAAAGTACACAATTGTTCCTTACTTAGATTCACTTTTTTGTTTTCGAATATGATGCTGTGTACAGTATATGGCGCGGCCTGTTAACACATTTTGAGCCCTTGTATTCTTTCAGAATAGCGACATGGAGTGCCCCTATGTTAATTCATTGGATGATTTTTCAACACAAAATATACCCATAGTAGAGTTCAGTAGAGTACCCAGCCTTTTTTGGACCATTTTTTATATGAACCTTCCAGCAATACATAATAAAAGATGCATCATTATCTGCCCTCGTGAGAGGATTATTAAGGCTAATCACAGTAAAATGTATCCATTTGTAAATGAACGACCGAGACAAAAATATCCATTTGGCCTCATTTGGGATTGCATATAGTGTTGGCTGTAAACATGTAGGCTAATTGGCCCTCGTCAAGCCAAAGCTGCAAAGGTCTCTTCAGCTGCGCGTCTCTGTGACCTATGGTACGTAAAGCACATGACCTTTTGAGAACATACAAATTATACGTCCCAAATCGCAACCTCACAAACCAATCGGAAGCAGCGTATCGCCGCTACGCTGCACATTTTAACTTTTGGATGTTTTCTTTGCGTATATTAACAACCCGCCTCATCGTACAAGAGTGTCCGCGTGAAAGTAGTGAAAATAAATAGCAGATTTACAAGCTCAGAGCTTGTAGATCGGCTATTTTCACTATTTTAAAATGTTTGTTTTTTTTAAACAATTTTGGACTTACAAGGTTTCCACTTTACATGCAGCAACAATAACACAAAAGCCCATTTCATATACACAGCATGCGGTCTGTCGAGATACCGGAGCCGAGTACTCCCGTGATTTATATATATAATGCTGCATAATTCCATTAAGCAAAAAATAGAACACGATCCATATCATGTTAAATAATACAGCTTCATTTCTGCACACGGTAAATGATCCTAATTCCTCTGTGTTCTCAATGGAACCAAATGGACCTGCTTGCTTGTGGGTCCATTGGGCTCCATTTCGACTCGTCGGAGTTCAGTTCACTTCATCATTTCAGCGTCTACTCTGACTTTTGTGGGCACCCGAGTGACGTTGCGCGTTGCTTGATTCAGTATTGAGATATTTGACGTTCATAATATAATCACGTTCCCCTTGCCATTGGAACTCCATTTTAATTGTGATAGATTCATCGAAAACACCCGTCCTTTGTTTGGCTGATTCATCATATTGTCCTTCTAGGGGGCCGTGTTTTATCCAATTATTATTATTTATTTATCTATATATTATAATATATATAAATATTATATTTATTTCATTATATATTCCGCCAAAAAAGAAAGAAAAGGTAGGCTAATGGGAAAAACACGGCCCCAGAGGATATCAGTCACCAGAACCAAGGAGGGCTGTTTTCATTGAATCCAACATGGTTTGAAGTTACAATGGGTTTGAATAGGAAGTGGTCTGATACAATTACTTGGTATCAAAAATCAAAAAAGTAAATCAAGGAACTTGCATTTGACCGAGTATTCCACTTTATCGATATGAAACGGTTTAGCTGAAAATCTACTTTTAACACTGGACCGGTTGCTAGGCAACGCCTTGCATGTACCCCCGGCCCAGCACCAGGAAATGTGCGCGTGCTTCCCATAGGCCATAGGGTCCCATTAAAAGTAGGATCTTCTTTGGCTCTTTTCTCTGAAACTACGAGCACCGTCTGTAGTGATGGTCATCCATCCGAGATTTGGATCTGATTTGTGATATCTCATCGCATCGAAATATGAACGCTTCTGGGCAAAACATAAACATAGTGAGCTACAGTATTGCTAACTAACATAAGCTGTTCCCTACAGTGGCGGTCTGCGAGCGGGGGAAAACGGAAAGTAAAGTAACTATACGGTACCACCCGGTGGCAGGTAACTCGTTAAAAAACTGTCTGGGGCGCTACACAAAAGCCTGCAGTAGATAAGACGCTGACATGACTCCAAACCAGGATGCAGATTATACACACCAACGGACCCACGTACGGAAACAACAGTCGGACATGCGGTCGAACGTGCGCTGAAGCGGATCTGCTACTTGTGATGCTTCCGCGTGCCGCTGTGGCGTGATCGAGTACAAAGCGCGGTGATTTACGAAAGAAACACACAGTTGGAATGTGCAGATGAGAGGTTTTCTGCCCCAACACAGTGACGGTATTCTCCAGGGTGTTGGATAACTAGCTAGAGGAGAGGAGAGGCGGTGTGTGGTGCTGTGTGCTCACATGCTCTCTCTGCCTCCCTCCCTCCCTCCCCCGCTGTCCTTGTTCTTGACCAGGGCACGCTTGTTTGGGCTGCCTCGCTGTGTGACAAGCTCTGAGTCTATGGAGGGGAGGGGTGAGGTGAGGGTGGGGGGGGGGGTGGGGGAGGAGAGCTAGGAAGCAGATTGGGAAGGAACTGAGCCAAGAAAAGGAAAAAGCGAGGAGAAAAGGAAAGGAGAAGAAGCGAGGAAAGGAGGCATTGCATGTGTGTGTGTGTGTGTGTGTGTGTGTGTGTGTGTGTGTGTGTGCGTGTGTGCGCGCGCGTGCAGGTGCGTGTGTGGGCCGGGGAGACACCTCAGAGGTCATCTGAGGAGCCATTGGACCGTGCTGAGAGGCTGCCATCACACAGCTGCCATACCAACTGCGCACGCACGCACACACACACACACACACACACACACACAAACAAACAATGACTCACTGAGCTCATTCACACTCACACCTTCCACTCGCAACCATTTTGCATTCACACTCTTATACTCTGTCCCCATACTGTATATGAGCATCCACACACACACACACACACACACACACACACACACACACACACACACACACAGTGCCAAAGCTAAACCAAACACATTCTCTCCTAGCATATACATGTCTGACACACACAGGAATCTAAAGACATTCACCTATACAGCCGATGCTAGTGTACTGTACTGCACATCTGAACAATGACAGGAAAGCAATGCGGTAACTGTACAGTACAACGCATTGTGTTCACGTACCTCTGAGAGGGCACAGAAAAGGGTTCATTCCTAGCCTAAATCCGCAGTGGTGTAAAGTAACTAAGGACATTTACTTGAGGCATTTGTACTTCACTTGAGTATTTCCAATACTTTTACTCCTACTCCACCAGACCTCAGGTCCAAATATTGCACTTTTACTCCACTACATTTATTTTAAAACGTCATTAGGCTACTAGTTACTTTGTAGATTCAGAGTCAGAGAGGAAAAAGATGAGGCTGGCAGGGCACTGCGTCAGGCACCCAGAACTATAGAGGCAAGTACATGGACTGTATGCGAGCCAACCCAGGGAGAAACCATGAGGGGGAAGAAGCGTACCACCTATGTAGACGCTATGATGCGGCGCGACAGCGTGTCAACACACTGCAGAAGAGCTCAAGACCCTGATGATAGATAGGACATTGTGGAGGGCAGCGATCCAGGAATCCCAAGTCGGGGTTGGCTAGACCTCACTCTCGCAGTAACTAGGTGATAATGGTGACAACGCAACCACATTAAAAAATCCCCTTACTAAATGTATTTGGACTCTCCCTAAGCCCCCTCTGGTGGCACAACATTGCAGTGAGTGGTGTTTTCGTAGATTTACGTTAGAACCAATTAAGACCTATAAGGTTGATGAAAATGTCTTCTGACAAACTTATGTTTCTATATGTTAGTGGTTCTCAAACAATTTTATACTAAGGACCACCAGAATAACAAAATACATAAATACATGGATGCACCTGGGACGTATCCTCAGTGATGTATCCCAAGGTCATCGGGGTTTCCCAACATCATACCCCTCACTCGGGTGACCCAGCCGGGGTGATCAAGTCCCGACTTACGTCCCAGTAGCTACCCTCGATCAGTCCCATTAGGGAAAAACCAGGGCCACACAATCCGTTCCTCCTGAACTACTCTGCCGGGACTGGGAGGTACCATTCTGGCGCGTGGAAGGACTAGGCTCTGTGGGTTGACTCCTGTCCGGGCCCCTCCTACGTCTCACCAGGTCCACTCCTGCTCTCACCAGGTCAGGCCCTGTGCGTTGCACCAGACTCCGAGGCCAGCACCAGGCACTTTATTCAGGAATGGTGGATTCTCGAGCCGCAACGGTTCCGCAGGCTCCACCTTGCCCTTGGTGGTGCCGCAGGCTCCGCTTGAGGCTTGAATGGCCCTCCTAAAGGCCTCACCGTGGGTTTGTTGGGCTTCTTCCTCACGGAGGACACAGGCTGGGGCGCCGACCCATACTGCTCCCGGGTGCCGTCTACTTTCCGGCTGCCACCCGTCTCTCCGAATTATCTGTACTAGTCCTTACCCGTTGTGACATATTAAAACTAAAGCTAGCAAAATAAACTAGAATAAAAAACAGTACAGTATAGTGCACCCCGTGGATGCAGAGGTCGTTGTTTTATTGCATCCCTTAACTATAAACTGCATTATGGGATGCAAAATGCACCCTATTTTAATCTCTGCCACAATGCTCTAGTGGCTGATGCCCGCTGCTATACAGTATAGAGGGAAATGATGGGTAAAAAAATTAAACATTATATGTTGTTTTGGTATGTAAATACAGGGCAAACATTACATAATATGTCTTCGACCCTTTGAACCATATTGCTTCTAAGGGGGGGGTGATAGCAGTATTTCATCTGATCTTCATCTAGGCTCAAATCTCCGGCATCCGAGCGTATTTTCACACCTCTCTCTGCCTATCTCCCTCCCTCCCTCACGCACGCACACACACACGCATACGTGCACATGCACACACACACACACACACACACACGCGTGCGCGCCGTACACACACCTCCCCTCTCTCAATCTCGCTGGCACTTTGCCGTTATCATAGCGATCGATAGCAAGGTGATTATTATTCCTGTAGCAGAGCCCACACACACACACACACACACACGCAGATGCGGAAACCTGCACACACGAGCATTTGTATGCATATGCACACACACACGCACTATATTAGCGCATGCACACATTACCAGTATAATATAGTCACAGATACACACACACACACACACACACACACACACACACACACACACACACACACACACACACACACACACACACACACACACACACACACACACACACACACACACACACACACACACACACACACACACAGGTCATAAGGTCAGGTGTTACGCGGCGAGTGTGTGCTTGTACACACTGGCCACGTGGAACGGGTCCATTAAGCCAGTGTGTCTGTCTCGTTGCACTCCATCTTCGTGTTAGAGAAAACTAAAAGGTACGCAACGCTTTTAATTAGACCCGTGAACCACATGGCGGACGCAGGAAGGGCCGTCACGGAACAACGGCTCTTTGAAGGATCTACAGTATAGCGATGGACCCTCTTTGAGAAGCACTGCATTTGAGTACTGCGTTACGTTACGTATGGAAATACGTGTACTGTATACACCGGGTATATAAAACATGACTGGGGCTGCGGCTGGGGCTCAGGAGGTAGAGCAGGTCGTCCAATGATCCGCGGGTTCAAATCCCGGCTCCTCCCGTCTATAAGTGACCTTGGGCAAGACACTGAACCCCCACATTGCCTCCAATGAGTCGATCGGTGTGAGCTCGCCACCATTGCTGTGTGAATGTGGGAAGAGAGGACGTTGACTGTTCGCTGCTTCACCTCTGAATGTATGAATGAATGAACCATATAGTAAAGCGCTTTGCGCTATACAAATGCAATCCATCCATCCATTCATTCAAATCACAGACTCAAGTGTGAGTTAACAATACTGACTAATTGTTTGCATTTTGTTTGACATTAAAAGCTTGACCTGCCCCACCCCCCCTGCAGATTACATCAGCACCAATAATGAACCTTTCCGATAATGGCGATTAAAACTCACTTTTCGCACAAAGTCAACAATTCCGCGCTCGTATCCAGGGAGACTTACAGTACGTGCAAGATCAGAGCGATTTGGCAGGAATCCAACAAACAACAGGGGAAATAGTGAAGAGGGCACGCGCCTTTCGAACACAAGGTAACGGGTTCGATCCCGGGCACTGGCAACTCAGCGCATGAGTAGCATGGCTTGGGTGCTGCATACTGTGACCCGATGGTACAGTTGGTGTTAAGCTCCATCTCAGCAATCCATTTCCCAGGCGTTTCCACTGTATCTCGCGGCTTGTCAAACGGGGATAGACTCCCGTGCTCTGGCTATAACGCCGAGAATAAGCCTCTCCGACCTACTTAAAAAAGTATTGCGGTACTTGAAAAATCTTAAAATATCCAACTTGGACCTGATTTGGATCTAAAAATGACAAGGACCCGCCCACCTCAGACAAACAACAGTCAGCTACATTATGGAAATCAAATCATAAATCGTCCAGGTGAAGATCACCCGGGTTTAGTGTTCAAGGCCTGGTGTTACAAGAAGAACGACAACTTTCAGTGTCCACTTGGAGATAAGAGCGTTCTCCCCGACAGTAACGATATGCATAAATGCACACGTCTCTAAACATGAGAAAGTTAAGCGGGTTGGCGGTGTAGCTCACCTCATGGTGCGCAGGTCCCAGCCGCGTATGGCCGTGTCGTTGGCGGTGGCCAGCTGGCTGCAGTTGTGATGTG
>NC_137876.1:24642934-24645434 GCF_963924005.1 Protomyctophum bolini
GTTTTGTCTGTCCGTCTGTGTGTGTCAGTGAGATGACTCGTGTACCAGTGAGATGACTCGTGTACCAGTGAGATGCACCGACTATACAAATCTCGAATCTAAATTTTGACCTTGAATAGGACCTTGATGTTAAAGTTATCTTCTTTCAACACTGATGACGTGCCCAAGTTCATGTATCAGTAGATGTTTAATTAACAACCTCTCTTTGGATCAACCCATTGGATTATTGACCTCTGCAGCCCAGAACTTAATCACCTCTTCAAGGCATTTTCAATGAACCTATCCCACACCGGCGGCGTCCGACGCGCTTTCACGCCTCGCCTGACGCTCCGATACGCCACTGTTCTATTTTTCCGCGTCGCTGTGCACCCGGTGTGTGTTGGGCTTGTGCGAGTTATAGCCTAGGTTACATTATGATCAGTCCATGGAAATGATGGTCCCTTAATCAAATTAATAAAGTAACTAACTTCTTGAAGGGGGAAAAAAACTAACAAGAATTGATCACATAGTGATATAATTTTCAGGTGAAAGAAGCGCTGTCTCCGTTACTATTATTGTAGTAACGTCTATGTTTGTGTGTCAACCTCACGCATCGCTGCCGTTGCTTTCCGTTTCCGACGTTCTGTGCGCGGTATTTTGTTGTGGATTTGCATTGGCTGCGCTGCGCTGTTTCAGACGAGTTTGGCTTGAACTGTTATAAAAAAATATATCGAGTGACGTGCGGACATTGCATTCAAAAAACTGTAGTATGCGCGTTGCTCTGCACTGTCTTGTCTGCAGCCTGCTTTGCTGACAGGGATGTTTGCCCCTCCCCTTTCCATAAGTTCTCATTGGCTGGAGGCAGCATTGCCGTTGCTTGTTGTCCCATTGCCTAGAAGCAGCCAATCACGTCACCACGTCAGTATGACTCGCTGATGACGATTTGTACATTTCATGGGTAAACAGGTTTTCACCTGACAAAAGAAGAACAATAAAGGGCCTAATACGTAATTATATATATTTCTGTAGTGTAGACTCCCCATTTCTTTACAAAAAATATTTTCTTAAACCCCATGGCCCAAAAAATTTACCCTTACGTGCAGTGTCTTCCCTAAACGTGTAATATACAGCATGTATATTGTTTTTTTGTGTTTTCTCGTAAATGTAACGCCCTACTTGATCATACCACAGGCTCACAACAAGAGCATCAAAGGTAGATCCGCAAGCTCGAAGCGTGGCGCGAACAGACACATTTCAAGCTTGCAGTTCTGCTACTTTTGCAATTTTTTAATTTTAATCCTGAAAAGTAACAGTTTTGGAAATATGAGGTTTCCACACTACATTGACGATATACAATATCTTCACTTTAGAGGGTTTCTTTTTGCTTCTGTGAGGAGCCAGACTACATCCTGACAGGTTGGGGTCGGGTTGTACTCCCCATAGTGTTTCGCTTAAAAACTCCCCCGTTTTCTTTTACACACACACACACACACACACACACACACACACACACACACACACACACACACACACACGCACACGCACATACAGTACTGCACAGACACACACACACACACACACACACACACACACACACACACACACATGCACACACAGTTAAAATATGTTTGTCTTCTCAACCAAGGCTATGAATAGGCCCACCATATAATGAGCAGAGAGTGGTCTGAGGAGGAAAGAGGAGGAACACTTTTCAAATACGTTTCAGTGCTGTGTCACAAAACCATCCATCTATTTGGGGAGTTTTCTGGATCGGCATTATAGCTGTGGTGGCAAACAGGACAAACGTTATGTCAGTGGTTCTCAAGGTGGGGTCCGGGGACCCCCAGCGGCCCTTGAGGGAGTTCCAGGGGGTCCACAGCTAAGTGATAGTTTGGAACCAAACGGACCCTTATGGGTCTGTAACTCTGAGAGTGTACAGATGGAACCAAAGGGACCCGTTGGGGTCCATTTGGTTCTATTTGTACACTCTAAGAGTAAAATTAACATTTATTTTAAAATATAAATTGGCGTGCGTATAGCCTATTGGATGTCAAACTGGTTGAGAATCACTGTTATCACTCTCAGAATCAATCTTATGGGGCTCCCTGGCATATATGTTTTAAAATGGGGGTCCGCGGGGCTAATTAGTGTCAATTCGGGGGTCCTTCCTCAAAGTAAAAAGTTACGGTACATTCTCCTCAGGGTTGCTGTTCGCTATAACCTATGGGTCACCATTTGTTTTCCGGGGGGTTCCGGAACAAAAAAAAACACCACATAATGCATTCCTATGGGACAACTGCGCTCGTTCTACACCAGAGCCTTATGCTTTCAAATTGTTTGTCGCGTATGGATCATGAATATCTTTCGATTCACATCCGTGCGCGTCCTTTTCAAAGGTTGGCGAAAAATGCTATGAATCCTGACAGTCAGGATCAGTCAGGTCAAATCTTAACTGTGTACAAATGTAGCCCGTGGAGCCAATTACAGTATATTCACCACTTTGATAAGATGGCCAGATATA
>NC_137876.1:24650434-24757934 GCF_963924005.1 Protomyctophum bolini
CGTCTGATTGTGTGCATGATAGCCCACCACTGGCATCCTATTGATCGGGCCTATGGACGCACACAGTGGAAATTGCACTCCGATATAGGCTGGTGTGCACTTTTGTGTAAGCGCATGCTCACTCACACGCACACACACAATTGGACGAAGGCTCTATTTTAAGTCCATGCTAAACCCCTTGTCCCTAAACTACATTGCCTTTTTTATTATTTTGAAAATAATTGTTGAATAGTTCAACTAGCCAATCTACATCGACACGTTGTGAGCTTGTAGATTGGCTATTATTATAACTGTTCAAAAATGTTAAAAGTAGTTTGTACGTAACTTACACACAAGCAAAGCCCTTTTGGGAGAAAAGAATCCCCCCTGTTGCCTATTGCAATTTACCGTTCCCTCCTAGCTCTCCTGATTGGCTCAAATAGCTCAATGGGAATCGATTCGCTCGACTGGTGCGGCGTCCAATCGAAACTAAGCGTATAGAAAAAAAGAGGTAAAAACGACAAAAAATCAACAAACCGCGTTTGTGGCATGCATGCACGCACACACATACACACACGCACTCACGCACTCACGCACACACGCACACACACACAGTACTTTTCAGAGCTTTGTTTATGCGTTGTTATAGTCTTTTTGTTGTGCACATTTCCATTCGAGGCACGACTCACAACAGAGCAGCAGCTCAAATGTTTGCCCACCCAAACAATGAGGGGATTTGAGTGGTGCTTTTATGTGTTAGAGGGTGGAGGGATAAACACGCGTGCACACGCATGCGCGCGCACACACACACACACACACACACACACACACACACACACACACACACACACACACACACACACACACACACACACACACACACACACACACACACACACACACACACACACACACACACACAGACCTCAACATTTTATGATGGCATTGAAAATAGTTTGGAAATAGAACAAAAAAGCAGATCTACAAGCTCACAACACGTCAAAGTTGTGAGCTTGTAGATCAGGGTTTTTTTTGGGACGAGGTGTGACATTGTCTATTTCTCAAATTCTGCCACACACACACACACACACACACACACACACACACACACGCACACACACACACACACACACACACAGTTGCAATGCTGGGTGCCAGTGTTGTCAGAGCAAGCAGGGGGAAGCCTGCGTGCGTGTGTTTGTGTGTGTGTGTGTGTGTGTGTGTCATGGGGAGATGGAGGAGGTGGGCAGCAGACCAAAGCCATCCATCTAGGGAAGCCAATAGTACAAAGCATGGTCTGCAGGCTTCGTGCACACACATACATGCACGCACACGCACACACACACATACACACACACACACACACACACACACACACACACACACACACACACACACACACACACACACACACACACACACACACACACACACACACACACACACACACACACACACACACACACACACACACACACACACACACACACACACACACACACAGTGTGGTGCCCTTGAGGGGGTTAGAGTGAGCAGGGTGTTAGGATGGTGGAGCCCAGAGCCATCAATCTTTACCCCCAAGCCCTGCCCGACCTGCTCTCTGGACACACACACACGCGCACTCACAAGCACACACACACGCTTTCAAAAAGACCGTAGTCGACCCAAGTGCTGCACAGGTATAAAAAAAATCACACCCGTGTGAAGTGAGGGGCGCTAATAAAGTCTAACTCATGTTGATTAGGTGATGTAATGGTGGTGTAAAACAAACGGTGCAAACACAAACATTAAACGCCATTAACTCTCTCTCTCTCTCTCTCTCTCATGCATGCATCACACTAAAAGACCTGTGGCTCTAAAAGTGATAGCAATCATGAGACAGCCGATAAACAGTGGACTAAAAAGGGGGAATGACCATTGATTTCCGCTCCCATAGGCAGTGAATTATGGCCAAGCATTGTGCACAGCAGCCAGCCTGGGTGTATTTAAGACAAAGGGCTTAGACTGTGACTACTATATCTGGCATACAGTATGTGGGTCAGTCAATATAAGTCTCTCAGCCGAAAAACAACATTCATACAGAGCGGGGAGGAGTATGGGAGTGAAAAAGAGTATAGGAGAGGGAGAGACACAGACAGACACACACACACACACACACACACACACACAGGGAGAGAGGTGGCAGAGTGAAATAAGCAAAAGATGGAGAGAGAGAGAGAGAGAGAGAGAGAGAGATGAAGTGATGAGGAATATAAAGTGAGAAGCGAGTGATAGATGTGCGAGAGGAGAGGGGAGGAGAGGGGAGAGGGTGGGAGGAGATCATGCAGTCCTGTGCAAATGTTAAAATGTCATTTAGATAGCATGTCATTTGGACACAGGTCAGGTTCATTGTTGACCTGGCCTCCTATAGTTTGTATAGCTTCAACGTATAGCCTACAGATTCGTCCGTATATCATGCTGTTGCTATAGGTTCCCGTTATCACCGTCGCTATGCAATTGTACGTGTTTACCTTGATTACTGTACAGTAAGTGGCTCTGGATAAAGACGGTCTGCTAAACAGTGTTGTAGGAGAGAGGAGAGGAGAGGAGATAATAAGCTGACCAAAGATCAGCGCTGAAGTAGCACCAGTCTAAAAATAGCAGTCCTATACCGTATAACAGTTCCCAAAGACATGCATGGCAGTGGGTGGCATTCAACAGAAGGCGGTGCATGGTGGGGCACAGAGTGAAATAATGAGAAGGCTGAGTGCTGTATGGCTCTGTAGACTGTATGAGTGCTACTGTATGGCTCTGTAGACTGTATGAGTGCTGCTGTATGGCTCTGAGAGAGACCATGCGAGAACCATCGACAGCGTCTTTAATGTATTCTGACCTGAGATCAGATTCTGAAAATGTCTTCTACATCCTGACAGTTTTCTTAAAAAGCTATGTTCCTATGTGTCAGACGTTCTTCGATTTTTCAAAAATAGCTGATCTACAAGCTATGAGCTTGTAGATCTGCTATTTTTCAATAGCTAAAGCATAACATAATGCTAACACCAAAAGGGGTTCCCGCCCAAAAGGGGTTAATGTATTTTTCCATGAAAGCCCACAATGCAAAAAAACTAAAAACTAAATAGAAACGTCTTTAACGTCTTTTCGCTTTCTTTAGTTTATATAAGTTATATCAGGCTGATTTATCACCTTGCAGTGCATGAACAGCCCTGGGTTGCTATGCGATGGAGTGAACGTGAACTTAACGGAAGTCAGAAGTCATCCAGCCGTCCATCGCCAGCAGAACAGATTTTTCTTTCTTTAAACCTTTTTATCTTGGGAATTTGGGATTCTTTTCCCAGAATGCGTTTTTTGATCAAAACAGGCCTTACTCACGGCTCATAACTAAAGCGTTTGCGATGATGAATTTACGTTCTTTGGGTTTATTAAAATAACGATCGCAAGACACGTTATACACAGCCAGTTTTATTCCCGGGAGTTAATGGTCTAGTACTCGACAACATAAAACTTCAGCGGCTGAAAAGACTGTGGAGCCTGGGTTCTATTTTTGGTGAAATATTCTTGGCAGTAAAATTTCACTCTCAAATATTTGTGGGGTCATCTTGGTTCTAGTGACTGATATTGATCTTCTAATGCGTGAGGGCCGTGTTTTTTCCCAATTAATTTTCCTTTCTTCTTTCAGATGCTGTGAGTTTAGGTTCAAGTGCACTTACAGTCACAAAGACTATATTTAATGAAGAATTATTAAAATAAAAAAACAGATCCAGTCTGATTGGCTGAGTCCCTTTGCAACTGATTCAATACATTTACAAAGGTAAACATCACTGCACTAATGTGCACTGTTTATGTGCCAATCAGGAGGGCAGTCAGACAGATATTTCGTGAAGCCACTAAGGAAATCCAGAGTTCCAGACAACAGTCTTGTCAAAACTTGACTATTGTAACTCCCTCCTTACTGGCCTACCAGCATGTGCACTTAAGCCTCTCCAGCTGATCCAAAATGCTGCAGCTCGCTTGGTCTTCAACCAGCCAAAATTCTCACATGTCTCCCCCCTGCTCCGCTCCCTCCACTGGCTCCCGGTCGCTGCCCGCACAGAATACAAAACTCTGATGCTGGCATTCAAAGCAACCAAAGGTATGGCTCCCCCATATCTTGCAAGTATGATCGAACCCTACAAACCCTCCCGCTCACTCAGATCAGCCAACGCAGGGAAGCTGGAAGTACCCTCACTAAAAACGCCGGGACAACGCTCCACACGTCCCAAACTCTTCTCCCTTCTGGCTCCAAAACTGTGGAATGCACTTCCCATTGCAGTCAGAACTGCAGCATCACTCCCAATCTTCCGCCGTAGTCTGAAAACCCACCTTTTCAGACTCCATCATGGCCCATAGCACTTACCCCACCCCCTTAGATAGCAATTCTGTAGACTTAGATAGCATTTGATACAGACTTATAGCATGTTATGTAGACAGCATAAGTGCATTGTATGTAGTCATAGCACGTCATAGTACATATGTGTAGCATAGTAGTATTGATGTATAGCTTATATGTATAGTTTCATTATAGATATTCCACTGTTACTTTCTTAGCTTACGCATGTTTCATGATAAATGTCTTTATGTGATGTATTCCCATGCTTTCTGTTCTTAATTAACTTTCTGTTCTTAACTTACTTAATGTAAGTCGCTCTGGATTAAGAGCGTCTGCTAAATGCCTAAATTGTAAATTGTAAATTGAAATCGGGACTTCCTGAAAGTTCATATAATGGCCCGTTGTGGCGCTGTCATTGGGGCCCCAAAAAACCCATAGAGCTCCATAGAGGCCCATGTATTTGGGCCCAACTTCACCTCATAATATTCTTTTTGGAAAACTATGGTCCCATTTATTTAAAAAAATTACCATAAAGTCACGTATGTTCTGAGGGCCGTGGCTACCGTTACAGTCTATGAACGGGAGCCACTCCCCGTTCAGTCAAAATAAAAACCAACGAAGAGTAAGGGGGGGAAGTCCCGCCTCGTTGTCTGGGCCAGCCAATGGCCAGCTGGGCCCAAACTGAGCCAGCCAATGGCCAGCTGGGCCCAAACGGATCTAGAAATATGGCGACTTACAGTGCAAGGAATTACAGGCTTCATTTTACGTCCATGTTAGACCAGGGGGACGCTTTGTCCATATTTTTTACAGTCTATGGTGCCAATGCTATAAATACTGCGCCACGAGGTACGGTTCGGCACCTTCCATGCACTTGTTTAACGTCACTGTTTGTATACTTTGTAGAGGGAGTCGAGGGAAATGATACTTTCTTGTAGGACATATTCTTGTATTGAAGCGGTTACTAAGTAACATTTTAACCAATTTAACCAAACGGTTTTCTGAAAAACCTGTTTCTATGCCAGTGGTTCTCAAACTGTTTCACGTCAAGGAGCTAGGCATGTAACGATTCACTCAACTCACGATACGATTCGGATCACGATATGAGGTTCACGATACGATTTTTCACAATATTAAAAAAAATATTTTAAAGAAAAATGACAGTTTTTTTTATTTTATATAAATTATCTTCCCCCCTGAGATTTTTTATTTAACTACATTGCAAAAGAAGTAGCATTACTTTTGACAGTGCAGAAACATAATTGCCTTCCTTGATGAGCATCAACGACCATCATCACCTAGGCACAGTCACACACAGCTCCCCTCTACAGTGCTCTACTACTGAAAGTGACTTTCATTTCTCTACAAAAGCACTTGAATATGATGGGATATGACTAAAGCTCACATTTCACATCACACACAATAAATAAAAAAGTTTTCTTTTTTTGGAAAATCGATTTTTTTATTTCAATGAATCGATTCATATCGTCGGGATTAATATCAATATATATCGATATATCGTTACATGCCCACAAGGAGCCCCATAATTATATGTAATTGCCCGCTGACCCCCCCCCCATCTGAAAATATGTAGTTCCAGGGACGCCACAGAAGCAAACATTTTAGTTAAAAAGATTTGCTCTGAAAGAATATATATTCAAAGATTTGCGCCACATTTTCACAATTTTTCAAAAAGCTTGTAGCACCGAGTGCCACGCCATGAGCTTGTAGATCTGCCATTTTTCAATACCTAAAGTACTGAAAAAAGGGGTTCCCGTCCAGAATTAAGTTAAGTAACATTTGAATTGGGATATGTGACGTCTATGATGTTCCTGTTGTGTTCCTGTAAGCGTTTTAGAAAAGCAAGAACTCATGCGACGACGTGGTTCAGAAGCCGTGTCGGGCCTCTCTACCCCTCTTAGCTCTTCTCTAAGCCACTGCACACCATGGCCTCTTGCATGGCTTATTGCTTCCTTTTGCACATTGGTTGTGTTCATAATGTCACCCTTTCCCCTCCCTAGAAATGTAGTTGGAGTCAAAAGCACAATATTTGTCTTTGAAATGTAGTGGAGTGATTGTCAAAGCGGGGCCCTTCCAGGGGTCCCGGCAAAAGTAAATGCTGAGTACTTTTACTTTTGGCACTTAAATTTACATTTTGATGCCAATACTTGTGTACTTTTACTCCGGTACATTAGACATTCTGGACTTTTACTTTTATTTGAGTATTACTTGAGTATTTCTATATTGCAGTATTGATACTTTTACTTGACCTGGGAACGATTATATAAATGTCTTTCCTGACAGTTTTCTGAAAAAGCTATGTTCCCACGTCGGTCGTTCTTCGATTTTTCAAAAAATAGCAGACCTACAAGTTCGTAGCGCGCCACTCGGTGGCGCGCTATGAGCTTGTAGATCTGTTCTTTTTCAATAGCTAAAGCATAACATAATGCTAACACCAAAAGGGTTTCCCGCCCCAAAATGGGTCAAGTAAAAAATGGTCAGTATTTTTTCCACCACTGCCCAACAAACCACTCCAAGTATAAAGTGCAGATACTGTCAGCGCGGCAGTGCGTACTGTATACGTACCAGGAGGTGTTGGTATAGTGCATACTGTACGACGTGTACGTACCAGGCGGTGTTGCCGTGGGCAGCGCTGTCCAGGTGACAGAGCATCTCCAGGGTCAGCGGGTTGTGGGCCGAGTCGTCGGGCGACTCGTGACTTCCCGACTCCCAGTCCGACGGCATCCTCCACACGGCCGCACACGACACCACCCTGCTGTCACTGGCTGCAGTACAAACAATGGGAGACAATGTTATATAAGCATGTTCTGGAAGTGTGTGTGTGTGTGTGTGTGTGTGTGTGTGTGTGTGTGTGTGTGTGTGTGCGTGTGTGCGTGCGCAGAAGGTCCCGAACTGTAACACGGACACATTCCCCCCCCCCCCCCCCCCCCCCGACCAATTTTTCCCCATCTCTCTCAAATTGGCACCGGTGCACTTCTTCTGACTGCCAGCGCTGCTAATTGGAAACAGTGAATGATACAGTAATTGGACTAAAAGTTTTGAAGCTGTAAGGCAAAACCAATCCCAGAGAGAGAGAGAGAGAGAGAGAGAGAGAGAGAGAGAGAGAGAGAGAGAGAGAGAGAGAGAGAGAGGGCGAGAGAGATACAGAGAGGGAGAGAAAGAGCGAGAGAGAGAGAGAGAGAGAAAGAGAGAGGGAGAGATGGCGGGAGAGAGAGAGAGAGGGCGGGAGAGAGAGCAAACATGGCGGAGAGGGGAGTATAACATTTCATTTTGGTGTAGATATTGACAGTGTGTGGGCGGGCGTCGGGGCGGACTATGGAGCATTGGCGCCGGGCCTATTTGTCAAATTAAAAAGCAACGTGGCGCGAGTCCGCCGGCTCTTGAGTGGTTTCAGAGTCAACGCCAACACACCAACGCTCGCTGCAGGAAGGAGTGAGCGAGCAATCATCTTGAACAACGTACGGTGAAGAAGAAGAAGAAGGAGGAGGGAAAAAAAGCATTTCTCAACTTTGCTCCCATGTTGTCGATGTTGGGTGCTGGAAACCTTGTACTCGATTGTCCCAGATTGTTACTTTTCAGGATCCACATACATTCCCAAAAAAAGTTGCAAAAGTATAGTAGAGGTGCTTGGATCGATCGGCCAATTTTCACTCCGAATGACTCGATCGGTGATCGGAAATGATCCCGATCTGGAGAAATCGATCTCTTATACCATTTAAGTGGTGTATATTCATAGATTATAGCATGATATCACTTTGCATCTTTGTGACAGGCTTAAACATTCTCCCCTTCCTCGCCACAGACACACAATTAGGCACAAGATACTGTAGGTATCGGCCGATCGTGAGATCCCCAAAAAACCTGATCCGAGCACCTCTAAAACAATTTCATGCATGTGTGTGCGCGGGTGTCTGTGTGTGTGTGTGTGTGTGTGTGTGTGTGTGTGTGTGTGTGTGCGTGTGTGCGTGCGTGCGTGCGTGTGTGCGTACGTGCGTGCCCGGGCTTCAACCAAGGCCAGTGCAGCTGTCATCTTGTGAACTGAAGCATGTAGGGGGGGCAGAGAGATAGAGAGAGATATAAACAGAGAGACAGAGAGAGAGAGAGAGAGAGAGAGACTGCCCTGTCCTGCTAGTATCTGCTGCCCCTAGAGGCCTGTTCTTGCCAACCTCTCCCATCTCGATGAGTCTTACACTGTCTGTCATGGCTGTCTGCTCTGTGTGACAACACACACAGACACAAACAGTCTCACAGTGCACACACACACACACACACATGCATGCACGTACGCACACGTTTGATTTACTATACTTGCGAGGACATCAACCTTTGTAGGAGGGCCATGGAAATAGATGAACAATATAGGTGGGGAAATAGCAGATCCAATAGCCCACAACGTGACACGCTGTGACACATTGTCAGCTTGTAGATTGGAAAGTGTTCAAATAGGGGGAAAAGAAACCTCCTAACCCCCAAGCCCCGGCCGAAGTGTCTTTGCCTAATTGGTTAGCCTAACTTCCCAAATCCTTACTTCGAGCATAAAACAGCCGTTGCTCTTGTGAGGCCCATGGAAATGTCTGAATTTTCTAAAATTGTATACTATACATTTCTCCCTCAGAAGTATAGCAATACAAGTGCACTAGTCCACAAACATACACAGACACACACACACACACACACACACACGCGCCATCTCTGATGTGACAGTGTGTGGTAGCGCTCCGTTGCCTTGCGAGTTCCCCCGTGTGACCGCGCTCAGAGCAGACGCCCCCACAGAGGATTTCAGTGCACACACACACACACACACACACACACACACGGCAGACACCCCCACAGAGGATTTCAGTGCACACAGCAGCAGCAGCAGCCTCTAAGTGGAGGCCTCGGCCATTAGTGGATGCCACGCTAATTACTCTTTCCTTTTAAAGCGCTCTCTCCCTGACATATCTGCTATCAGGCCTTGTACAATAAAGGCCTGGTCTTCTCCCACATCCACGGCGGGCGGCGTGGCCTCATTTTGCTCAGCGACTCCCCTGCCTTTGAAATGGTCTTGGATGCTACAGTGTAAGCTGGATATCAACCCTCTCCTCTATCCCGCTTTTGTCCACCGACATCATTTCACTATAGCGCTAAATGTAATGAAAATTGAGATTTAATTATGTTTCTTTTTTCCTCTCTCTCTGTCTTTGAGATTTTCTTTTTTCCTTTCTTCTTATTTGAGATTGTCTTTTTTTTAATTGCTTCGTCGGAGCTTGATCTGCCTATTTTTTTTTAGCTATACGTATACACTGTTTAAACTGTGTAGTGGCCTAACTGGTCTTGGTGGAGAAGCTATAGCTATCTAGCCATATACTGTAGGTGTGGAAGCGGTTACAGGGAAACTGGGAACTAAGGCAGAGTGCGATATTTGATGGAGCCCGCACACCACAGGTACAAGTACTCACTCAGGGTTAACGTGTCACACCTGCAGGAGGGGCACCAAAATGTGGTGTTTTGATTGGATAATGGGGGCACTCCCTTATTATAAAAGTCCATAGCGGAGAACACAACAGACCAGGCAGCGCACAGCTTCTTCCTCCGGCAGATTCGCAATTGTAAACAATAGGGACTCAATTTCCCTTAACAGTGAAGTCAGTCCTACACGATGGTGCTGAGACCTGGACGGAGGACCACTGTGAAGTTGTGAACACCGCAAACAAACTCCAGCCATTCATCAACACCTCCAGATCCGCTGGCCTAGAACACCATTAGCAACAAAAACAGCCCTGTGGCACCAACGCACCACCCAACAACCAGCAGAGCCAGATAGGAAGAGAAGATCCTCCAACAGTGTTGGAGATGGATAGGCCACACTCTCCGTAAAGTAAACCAGCCTCAAACACCACAAGGCAGTCCCTCGGGTGGAACCCCCAAGGGGAAAAGAAAGAGAGGTCGGCCACGGAAACACCCGCCGGTGCAGAGACCTGGAGAAAATGGGCCACACTCGGGGACAGCTGGAGGTGGTGGCTGACTTGGCTCAGGACAGAGACGCTTGGAGAACTCTTGCCGACGGCCTAAACCCCAGAAGGGATTATAGGCGTAAGTAAGTAAGTAAGTAAGTAAGCCCACTCTTCCTGTAACCGTGGAAACAATATTGCAATGTTTACATTTAGAAAAGTGACTGCAGTAAGTAAGGTGCAGTAGCATCACTGTTGCGTTCTCACTTTTTATTCATTGTTTACATTTAAATTCCCTTTATAGTCATGGCGTTTTTTAACAAACATTGAACCTATGTATATAGGAGGGGAAACCAACGTCTCTCTCTCTCTCTCTCATCATGTCCGGACATTAGTATTGATTCTATCAGTGGTCTGAGAGACATGACTGTGAACACGGAACGCCATAATGCTGCAGCAGCACAGGAGGACTGGCTATCGATCACCTGTTAAAGACCTGCTTCAAACAGCACGTCTGACATTCTCCACCAATTACCTGTGGTAATTAGACCTGAGAAGAAGGTTGACACAGACGGACACACAGACGGACGGACGGGCGGACAGGGAAGCGTTTGTGCATTAACGAGCGGAAAAGGAAAGCGTCCTTTTTTAAATAAAGTCAATTTAAACAAAGTGAATACTAATTACTCACTGAGAATTGCACAACATCACATTAATTGTGAACAAATAAATGAATTAAAGCTATTGGGAACTTAACCTATAAGGGTCGGGAATGTGTTTACAGCACACTCTGGTGGAGAACTTTGACAGACATCAGCCTCATTAAAACTAACACATGCATGCATGCACGCACGCAAGCGCATGCACGCACACCGCTGTCCCAGACCTGAATTCCCAAAACACACCAGTGTGTTGCCAGGGAGCCCCCACTGGAGGGCCCCCCTCCACCCTGCTCCTCCCTGTTCTACACCTAAGCACCACCACGCCAGCCCATAGGAGCCTCTGGTGCAACCATGCAAAGGTCAAATAACAGTACAGTACAGTTGTAGTATGTACTGTAGTTGTATTGTTATTCGTTACCTTTGTATATTGCGGAATCTGACCTTAAAGGGATAGTTCAGATTTTTTTTAACTTAAGCTGTATGAAATACTTGCCATTAATATAGTGGTTGCAACTGTATTAATTGATTGCCCGAGTCCCGTGGTGGGAGTTCTGCTCTGGTTTTGGTCAAAATTATGTAGGGCACTGGGGCCACACAGTAAAAGTAAATAAATCCACAAAACTAACGTCATTTGTATTGTTGACCTACGGTATTTCTAAAATATTAGCAGAACTTTCGTTCAACTTTGACCCCTCTATCACATGGAACTATTTTTTTGGCGTAGTGATATGGACACAAAAAGCATAGTTCAGTGTGATAGAGGGGTCAAAAATTCAGAGGCGAAATGAACATAGTGGCCGAATTTGGTATTGCAGAGCTGGGCCAAACTCATGAACGCGCTGGTCCGTTGACTATTATTGCGCACGTTCATGATGACCCGTGAACGCTGATCGCATGCAATTATAGTCAACGGCCAGTGAGTTCATGAGTTTGGCCCAATCCATCCCAGAATGCACTCTGTTCCTACCCGGGAAGGAGGAGTGAAATTGCCTCATGTGCTTTTGAGCAACTTAATGCGGAGGATAACTCGGGTGCCGTCTCTATTAAGGTTTAAACGGGTGAAGACTCACTCTTGTTGTAGCATGTGGTGAGCACGGCCTTATCGGCAGGACTGGCTCCGATGTGCCAGATCTCCCCAGCCGGGTGCAGGAGGACACTCTTATTGATGATGTTATTCTCATCATCAAAGTCAATGATGTGGATCTGCATGGGAGGAGAGAGAGAGAGAGAGAGAGATAGAGAGAGAGGGGGTATATTCAGTGAGGATGAGGGCGAGAAAACAATTAAAAACGCTATAAAACATCTTATATTCTGAGACTTTTCGAAAAGATAATCAATGAAAACATTATCAGATGTACAGCTAGCTTGTAGATCTGCTATTTTTGAATAGCCAATGTATAAATGTATAAGTTTAAAAGTATTGTGATTTGAGACACGCGGGCGTGCGACACACAGACACAGACACACACACACACACACACACACACACACACAGTTCAAAGCTCCCGGTCGTATCTCCCCGCCCCGTTCCGACAGAGGAAGAATTCTCTTTGAATATGACAGCAAGCGCAAGCGCAAAAGTTCAAACGCAGACATCACTTTTTACTGCTATTATTTTAGGGGGTTTTAATCATATATTTTGTACACCCCCCCCCCCCTCCCAACTTCAAACAGAGTTTTCGTTTTGATTTTGGTCTACAAAGAGACAATTAAGACACTTTAGAAGTCACCGTTGATTCACAGGCGTTCTGGATGTGACAGAGCCAGGGGGAGAACGCGCAGAGAAAGGAGGGTGGTGTCGATAAAGCTCATTCCATCTTTTTTTTTCCTAAGTCTAATTGTCCCTAATTGTCCCCCTCGCTGAACCATGTGACTTGCATGCAAAAGAAAAAAAGAAACATGCTGAGAAGAGGTTTTTTGATCCGATAGTAGCCTTTATGTGAACAAGATTTCATTCATTTTATTTTTTTAAGACATTGTTTGTGAGTTGTGCTTTTTTTATTGCTTTTGTTAAAGACATGTCAGCTTCAACAGCGGGACAGAGCAGTGACAATAAGCAGGAGAGCGAGGATTGGCTGTTTGGTGACAATGAATGACAGGGCGTGATGTCACGAGGCGTGACGTGTCACGAGGAATGATGGACTGACGGCCATATATGGTGGCGTGACTGACGGAGCGACAGGTTTTCATAGTCATCTGCCGATAAATGCGATCATACCGTAGAAAGGCTATGAAAGCCATACTAATTTATCCATAATAGAAAACCTCTCTCCCCTGGTTCAGGTATCCCCCGAATTGTAAGCTCCTGTACTCAGACATGTGAAATGAAAATATGAGGCCAGGGGGAATGGATGGGAGCGTGCACTGTAAACACCTTATCCGGTTTCACCAGTCGGTTGACGGGTTCCCTACCGTACTCTGCATTGGCTCTGTGTGTGTGTGTGTGTGTGTGTGTGTGTGGCATCCAAAAGGGCTTATCCAAACATTCTATTTGCTCATATTTTACAGGGATCATGTGAGCAGGCCTATAAACCAGCGGTTCTCAAAGTGGGGTCCGGGGACCCCCAGGGTCCTTTGGGGGCGGGGAGGGTGTCCATAACATGACCTGCAAATCATTTTAACCACTTTACCTTGATTTGGTTATTTATTTGTGCTGCACTGCAACCTTACGCTTACGTATCTGCTATTTATTTGATTTATATTTGTATAACGGTTGAAATTGTTTTGGGGTCTGTGGCCAAATACTCAAAAAGAAGCACTGCTATAAACAAAAAGACCATAACTAGTTGATACATTAACTTAATGTATCAACCTTTTATTAAAGTTTCTTTCCATCTCTTCGATCTTAACTGCGGGTTCTTTTTTCAGACCAAATCTTGCTCCCAAACACGAGCAATTGGACTGTTTCCAATCCTTCCTAATTTGAAGCAGACCAGCACAAGTGTATCTGCTTGTGTCTGTGTGTGTGTGTGTGTGTGTGTGCGCACAAGTGTGTTTGTATGAGGATGTGTGTGTGTGTGTGTGTGTGTGTGTGGGTGGGTGTGCACAAGTGTGTTTGTATGAGGGTGTGTGTGTGTGTGTGTGTGTGTGTGTGTGTGTGTGTGTGTGTGTGTGTGTGCGCGTGCAAGTGTGTTTGTATGAGGGTGTGTGCGCGTGCGTGCGTGCGTGCCTCGCAGAGGTCATTATAGAGACTGATGACAGAAACAGTTGGCTCTAAATGGTTGGGGAAATAATTAGCTCTTTCAGAGAGAAAGGGAGAACGAGAGAGAAAGAGATCTGCATTGTAAGAAACCAGCCCATTTTCTGGCAGAACGTCGGGTGTGAAAATGGTCTGGCACTACTAGACGGCACGTTCACTTCCATCCGAGTCCCGTCTGGCGAGTCCAATACGGAGATCTGTGCAATTTCGTATGCATTGTCGATGGCTTAATGTTATTCCTCACACGTACGGTTTCCCCTCGCTCTGTCACAAGAGTAAGATCTGAGAACCCGAGAGAATCAAATCGAAAGTCTTATTGCTCACAGTCAGGTGAGCCTGACCCCCTCTGCATTGATCAGTGGTCGGGGTTCTATGTATATTTATCACGTTGTCGCCGTCTGGGTGGAAACCTCCTATGTCCAAAACCGCTATTACCTTTTCAGGAAATGGAAAATAAATAAATAAATAAATAAAAGAACCGGTCTTCCTACGGATCCAATGTTATTTAGTCACAGACTCTTGTTAACACCCCCCGAACGCCCGGGGTTATTTAATCCGTTCATTCAGAGCGCCCAGCGATTTATAGCAGCTGAGCACATTTAGCGACGGACCGGATGTTATCCCGGGTGTGGCTGAAGTAGCTCGATGTAGCCAAAACACTCTAGAGGCGATCGACAACAACGGGGGGTATGATTCATTCTAACGCGACTATAGCGACGGGACCGCGGTGGGCCGTCTATCACATCATCTTGTCTTGGAATTGGACGGAATGATTTAGATCAAGAGTTATTAACGTTTTAAGATTTTCAATCTCGTCAGCTAACATGTTTGCTGACGTCCCACCGGAAAATAACACTGAGTGTTGCGCAACAGACGCTCCTAGCATGTGGAGCGCTGCGATCGGTTACTTTTGATATCAATAAAATCCGTCCTTTTGATCAATCTCCGTCTTGAGCGCTGGGCGTTACTAATTGATTCATTGGTTCAATATTAATAAAAACCCACAGAACTTAACCACTTTCAACGTAGCATCCATATTTCGGGCATGCCGTTACATTAGGCAAACATTTTCACAAATGTTATACGGTTTTCAAAGAATAGCGAAAATATCAGATCTGCAAGCTGTGAGGTTGTAGATCGACCATTTATTTTGCTATACTTTTCTGTGACGCTGACGCGCTGTCGTGAAGTAAAAAGCAGAGTATTCATTTCTGACAAAAGTACAACGAGATAAAACATGGAGATACCGGAACAAGGTTTCTAGGCGACAGCGTCTTTGTTGAATTCATTGGCATTTATGTAATTTTCTCTTTTTCAGGCTTATGGAAATTATTATTCCGCTTTTAAAAAGGTTATTCAAACACGCTCTCGCACTGGATGCTGAGATCCAGTCAAACCTTTCCATCGGTGATGCCCATTATCTCTGTGCCGTGTGCTCCGAGTAAACTACGCATGGATTTGCCAGCCAGCACCTGCACTGCTCAGCGCCGCTTCATGGTTTTGCAGCGTGAAAAACGTCTTTCCGATTGGCATTTCAGCCCCCCCCCCCCCCCCCCCCCCCCCCCCCCGACGGCCCGCCTTGATCGCTTCTGCTGTATCCATAAGCCTCCTGGCCTCTCCACCTCACATTAAGCATAATGCAGGGGGGGGAAATGTCTCTCTTAACTCGTCGAGCACCTCTCAAATCCCTCAGAGACCAATAGCTGGAATGACAGTTCGGTGGGCGCCGCCGTGGCATTTAAGGCTACTAACGAGATAAAGCGCCCGGGCTTGGCACCTTTCTCGCCCGCTCTCCTATACTCCGTCGCCCCGCTTACTGTCATCTGCACGGGCTAAAGAGCTTTAACCGAGAGGACCCAGAAGTGGGGGGGACGCGAGCCAGCTCGTTCTTATCCCTTTCCTCAACCTCTTCTCTCTCCCTGTCTCTCCCTGTCTCTCCCCTCTTCATGCACTTCAATTCCTCCCTCCTTCAGAACATAATTAAAAGCACTGGGCTGGCTGCCCAAGTGGCTGAAGGCTATGAGTCACTCCCCAGGCCTAGAGAGAATGAGGGATAAATCACCTCGGGGAGGAGGAGGGCTGGGAACTTCTCTTCTTTACCCTCAACACCTGGGGTTCAATCGCTGGGACCCTATTACTGGGGGTCCTCCTCTCCTTTCCCTCCAATTACCCTGTCCCGCCCGCCCCCCGGAATTTATTTGCACGGCTCCCCCACCGCCATAAAATTATAACTTTGCCTAATAATTTTTTGCTCGATGTGGTCCAAGCCAAGGTTAATGGCTGCCTCGCTGACTTTGAAGAGGCTGAAAGATGCGTGTGCTCCAGTGCTCCCCTCCTCTCCCTCCCACCACCACCTCATCCCCTTGTCCTCCTGCCTGTAAAAAGAAGTGCCTCGCCGGAGTTATTGTCCGGCGCATCGCTGTTAACGGTCCCCCTGAGGTGCCGTAAGTGTCGCAGTCAACGGGAGGGGAACGGCCATTAATTGTCTGATCAAAACCTTGAGGCCCTCAGTGTTTTACCGCACCGCGGGCCCCGAGCCGCATTCAGAGAGGAGGGACTGCGTGGAATAGATTTCCAGCTAATGAAAAAGAAAAGTTGAACGTGTTTCGAGACATCTTAAGCGTGAAAGTTTCGCTTGTTTGTCGAATCGATGAGCTATAAACATCGCTCGCCACTTCTGTTGATTGTGTTTACTGCGTGGGGGGGGGGTCTGAGCGCTATATACGCTATGGGTCGGGGAGTTAACCCCCACTGTGTTTACACGCATGGGGCCTTTCAGGTAATGGCTCATAGTACACAGTAAAATCCTCAGTGTAGAGTGAGAGAGAGTACAAAATAAATGCAACCAATTTTGGTTCCATCTGTCAACTCTCAGAGTTTTTACTATGGAATGGATGCATCATATGTTTCATCATATATCGGTATTGGCCAATATTAACAGACAGTACTTAAAACATGCAATATCAGCATTGAATCAATATCAAAATAATCCATATATCTTTTGCCAGGTATGTAAAGCCAACCTTCTCCAGGCTGGCTTTACTTTAAAGCAGCATGCAACTTTCCTCTTATAGCCTGAATTTGAACCCGTTTGCTGAAATGTTTACCATTTTAGCTAATAGCTTCCTCAGGGGATAAATTGATAAAATCTTGATCATTAGGTCAACATTTGTTTCAGATCCTGTGTCTAGTCTACTGTAGGTGAGACATATGACCTTTGACAGGATCTAAATGACTCAATATAATAGCAGGGAGAGGGAGACAAAATACAACCACCCCAAGTTTACAAGTTATATTTGTATTAACAAAGTATGAACGAGCCTCAGCACTCAGCACTTAAGTATGAACTAATCTTAGAGCCAACTGACAACTTCCAAAGTGACAATCAGTTTATCATTAAACATCTGTTTCAACAATGGCATGCAGAATAATGATTGTTTTTTTGTTCATGAGGGTTGCATTTACAGTTTTATACCTATACCAGCAATGGAACAAGAAGATGAAGATATTGTTTTCTAAAATGTAACATTTTTACAAGATTTAGAAGTCAATAAGTCCACTCTAGTGAGACTCCCCGTGGGATCGAGGTCATACCCTTTTCCCCTGCCACTAATTTGCAATCCACCATGTCTATGCATATAGTTTTTGGCAACATCATTTCAACTTAAAATAGAATAACCTATCCTTTAGTAAAAGCCCTTATTAAACAAGGACATAGTGACCCTCCACAAAATATTATTTCAGGTGTGAATGTTCTTTCCTACCGGACCCAGGCTGTGGTCCAAAACTCCACACTCAACCCTGGGAGTTTGGTTTCATATCCACAGTACTCTACGAATAATGTATTGTTTGTTAAGGCAGTGTTTACACACACAAAAATGTGACTCATTATGCGTATGTACACTCAAGTTTAAGACTACCACACCAGAAAGCAATCCTGCATGTTGGTATAGCAGCAACCCATTCTAACAAACATTTTTCTATCAATTACTTTTCCGATTCATCTAATATTAATTGATAGCAAAATTAAAAAGCAAACAACTGTTGATGTACAAGCTCACAACAGGCCACATTTGGTTACATTGATTAGTTCCATTCCACTATTCCATAAATTCCACTATTGCACCCCTATATGCAGGTGTGTGCATAATTAAAATAATAATAATATTAATAATAATGTATTTGCATTGATTGTTTTACCGTCTGTCAGGAGGGAGGAGGGTCTGTCTGTGTTTCTGTCTGCCTGTTCACAGCTAAGTCTTCCACCTGTCTGTGTTTCTGTCTGCCTGTTCACAGCTAAGTCTTCCACCTGTCTGTGTTTCTGTCTGCCTGTTCACAGCTAAGTCTTCCACCTGTCTGTGTTTCTGTCTGCCTGTTCACAGCTAAGTCTTCCACCTGTCTGTGTTTCTGTCTGCCTGTTCACAGCTAAGTCTTCCCCTGTCTGTGTTTCTGTCTGCCTGTTCACAGCTAAGTCTTCCACCTGTCTGTGTTTCTGTCTGCCTGTTCACAGCTAAGTCTTCCCCTGTCTGTGTTTCTGTCTGCCTGTTCACAGCTAAGTCTTCCACCTGTCTGTGTTTCCGTCTGCCTGTTCACAGCTAAGTCTTCCACCTGTCTGTGTTTCTGTCTGCCTGTTCACAGCTAAGTCTTCCACCTGTCTGTGTTTTGTGGCAAACCAGGGGAAACAGCCAGGCCTATTCCCCACAGAATGAGGCTGGGGGAGGTGATAGAGGGAGTCTATCACCCGGTACAGGTATTGCAGCCAATGGGAGCCTGGACATGGACGCACCTGCAGCCAGTCAGGCCATCACCAGAAGCTGTTAAAGAGCCGACGCCCAAGCGGTCTGGGGAGTGAGTCTGAACTGCTGCTGGAGGAGTGAGGAAGGAGGAATCTCTCTGTGCATGAGGCTGGTATGAGGGAGATCTCTCAAGACTGCAAGTAACTATAGAAGCCTAAGCGCCCCCAGAAGAGGAACCTTTATTTTGATGTTTTGCCCCGTTTGCCCCTTTCCCTAAGACTTTAAATAAAAGACGATTTAAGTTTATGCTGCCTCTGACTCCGAGCCTCTTGCTTTATTGTGAATCTGTACCTGTTCTCCCCTGGGTTGCCACAGTTTCTGTCTGCCTGTTCACAGCCAAGTCTTCCCCTGTCTGTGTTTCTGTCTGCCTGTTCACAGCTAAGTCTTCCCCTGTCTGTGTTTCTGTCTGCCTGTTCACAGCTAAGTCTTCCCCTGTCTGTGTTTCCGTCTGCCTGTTCACAGCTAAGTCTTCCACCTGTCTGTGTTTCCGTCTGCCTGTTCACAGCTAAGTCTTCCACCTGTCTGTGTTTCCGTCTGCCTGTTCACAGCTAAGTCTTCCACCTGTCTGTGTTTCTGTCTGCCTGTTCAGTGTTCACAGCTAAGTCTTCCACCTGTCTGTGTTTCTGTCTGCCTGTTCAGTGTTCACAGCTAAGTCTTCCACCTGTCTGTGTTTCCGTCTGCCTGTTCACAGCTAAGTCTTCCAAACTACTGGGCAGATCAGCATCATCAGCAAATGTAGCCAGTCCGACCCAAGCTGTCTGTCCGGCAAATGGGATCTACATTAACCAATTACAATGCTCCTGGTGTGTGCCAAGGAGAAAAGCCTATGTCTGTTCGGGGTGAGACTTCCACTGTATTGATTCCCGTGATACCGGGACTTCCCTGGGAATCTATCTTTTTCAACCAACTTCAATGCGGTTTTCATGCCTGAATGTAAAAAGATCTGCAAAGCCTCAACATAACTTCCCTGGGAGGTACGTCATGTACTTCCCATTAGGCACATTCAGTAGCCGTTCTCGCCCGGCGTGGCAAAACAAAGGCACTGCAACACCTGTCTGACACATGGAGGACAAAGCAGCACTAGCAAAGCATGAAGGACAGTAGCGGAGAACTGTTTTGTTCCACCGTAATGATAATCTTCTGGTTCTCAAAGTGGGGTACCAGAGGGTCCCCAGCTAAATGTGTTAATATAGCATCACCATAATTTAAAAAAAATCGTTAAAATGTGCCTCAAATCTTTCAGAAAATTCTCATGATTTAGACAACTTTTCTTTTTTAATTTCGACGTCAGGCCTGAATGGGTTAAGCATATCTTATACTTTGGCTCTTTTGATTATGGGGGGGGGGGGGGCACAAATCATTCTGGAGGTTCATGCTGGCAGCCTGGCACAAGATAATTATTTTCAGATGGGGGTCCGCAGTCTAATACATATCATTTTGGGGGTCCTCTTGACATGAAAAAAGGTAGAGAACACATCTACAACTAAACTCAAGACAGTTTCGAGGTCTGTTCTGGAACCTTATTTCTCAACTCACCTGGTTGTCAAACTTTAGCGACTGAGTGCCCACGAGGAAGCGAATGGCATCAGTTTCAGCTGTCTGTGCAGTGAGTGCTCGTGCCTGCAGAATGGTTAAACATGAATGAATACAGTATCGTCTATACTCTATACAGTTCCATATTGCAGTTACCGGTAATTAATAACAGGAGTACATTTATGCACAATGCACATACACAGTAAATGCCTCAGTGTTAATGCAAACATTTACTCTCTGTGTGCAGTTGATAAAGCCAATAATACAGGCAGGCTAGTCATGTGCCTATTAAATGCCTATCCAGACTATCCTGAGATCATTATAATAAACAGAGTAGAATAGAACAGGATATAATACTAGAATTAATATAGAGTACAGTAGTAGAGTAAAAAAGAATAGAATACAATAGAATACAATTACAATAGTATAGAATATCAAAGTTCAAGGTTGTACTTTATTGTTACATCTTGTGTACAGGTACATAAGAGTAATGTATGTTTGGTTTGGCTTCCTTCAGCCAATGCAGCAGTAGGCTATAGACAATAACAACAGTAGAATAATAATACAAAATAAAAATAAAAACGTAATAATATTAAATAAAGAGTGCAAAAAGAGCAAGGAGAGAAAGAATAAGAAGATATTAGAATAGTGCAATACAGTATACTACTGTGTGTGTCTTCTCAGTAAAATACGTGCCTGAAACTCGAGTCCATAGATGACAGGTGCGTCATCCTCCATGACTTGCCGGTCTTTACGGACACAACAATGCACACGTCACGTACAGTGTTAAATATAATTTGACTGTATAGTTAAAACCACTGTTGTTGTTATTGCTGATGCCTGGCTGTTACAGCTCCATCGCTCCAAAACACAGTGGTCTAGATAGAATGTTACTTCCGCGATTTTAAAACGTGACATTACGTCCCTTTAGAGTGAAAAGACGGATCAGTCCATATCCAGCGAGCACACTGCGTCTGAACCTTGGCGTAGAGCTCTTCAAGAATACAGACAGTGCAGTCTCTGTCATGTTGTTTGGTCGCCCTCGGACACCATACGTCTAAAGGGTTGCCAGAATATGTGAGAAATGAGCAACTGGGTCTATGAAAACTAGCCAAAATTGTGTATCTGGCTCTGCTATTTTAAATAATCCAAATCAATTTCCTTGACATTAAATGTTTGAGAACCACTAATTAAACAGCATCTGTAAGCAAGTCCAGATAAGCAACTACACTAGTTTATAAACAATTAAGCCCCCCAAACCAGCAACCCACCAATATCTATTTTACATGCAACTTCACATGAAAAACAAGGCAAAAAGTCGCTTACAATAACCAGACATGGCAACGCGGACTACATGTAGTTCCTGGTAGTTCTGCGCATGAGCAGTATCGTCTTAGCTGTCAACTTGTCAAGTCTAGTAAAGGTAAGGTAAACACATCATTATAGTGTTTTGTGAAGAATTGTCTCTCTTTATCAGTGCTACATTTGACAGATGTTTAAACACGTCGTGTTATCTCACTGAGTCCTGCCTGGCACCCTTGAGGGTTATTCATTGTTTAGTTTCGCAGAAAGCGGTAGAGCATTGGGCTAAACTTGACGTTCTAGTATAGGCTAACATGTTAGCTTTAGGTCCATGGCATCAGAATGATCAGATAACGTTAGAGCTGTGGCTCATGATGGCCTTATTCACATGAATGACGGCTGGCTGACGCGTGATGAGATCAAGTTGAGAGCTTGATCGTGTGCAGAGTCACATGAGATATTAACTGCTGAACGGTTTACTGTACATATCAATTATAATGTTTTGCTACTAACTACTATAGTGTTTTATTGCTGGTGATGTCTATATAGTATTGTAATAATTGCCTCTACTGTATGTATTCATTACACAGGACCTCAATGGAAACAAGTCCACAGGCCTTTTGGGGTTATCTTATGCTTGGCTGTTTGCAATTCTTTCTAATACTAAAAGTATTCAATCAAATGAATGAATGAAATGAAAAAAGCTAATCATCTCAAGAGAGGGACATTTGCATTCATACTGATGGAATTTATTTAAAGGCATAGTATTATTGCCTATGTTACTTTGCGTTAATAGTTAATAACTTAATACACACACATGCACAGATACTATGCCTAAAACCTAACCTTAACCCTAACCTCATACTATTGATTGATTGATTGACATTTATATTTCACAGTATGTAGTATGTAGAATTTCAAACAAAAGCACAGGTCAATACAAATACTGTTACTCTGGACGCACCATGACTAAGCACTCACACTTGTTTCCAGGGTCCAGCATATATATATATATTCACTTCTATAAAAACAGGAAACCATCACGAGGAAATTAAAAAAGGGGAAAAAAAACATGTACAGTATGGGGGGGACTTTATTTTTTACGGGGGCCAGTTTCGAATTGCCTAAACCTAACCTTAACCATAACCCAAAATGTAGTCGGTAGCGGTTGTTGGAAAAATAGAGGTGGGGCGGGATTCTATACCAGGAGGCGATGGGTGTGGGTGTCTAATGACTAGCGAGGCACGCTAGCGAGCTGGCTGCCAGAATGGGTTTCTCTGGTAGCCCCGCCCTACTTCACCCCGCTCTACTAGTAGTAGCCGGCAGTGTAAAACAAGCACTCCCTAAAATACTTGTCACCTATTAGCATTCATACAGTGATGTGAATAGGTTTTCAATGTAATGGGTCCTGGGACCCAGGGGTGGTATTTTAGATGGGTCCCAGGGACATTTTATGAGTTCTACTTCAACAACGTTAGAGTACAGTACTGAGTACACTATTGCATCCCAGGACCCCCGGAGGGTTACATGATTGTGTCCTTTCTCAATTTAGTGAGTCTATAAAGGATGCAGGATGCAGGCTATTTGCATCACTGGCATACTGTATGTGCGCGTGTGGTCAATGAATGAAATGGTTATACTATTTTTTTTTTTTCAAACTGTCTGGGACGGACTGTACAGTACTTATAAAACACAGTAGAACACACCAGGTCCACTTGGTTACATATAGTGAGCATTTGAGTGTCAAATTAACCGTTTCCTTTTTTATTGTGAAAGGAGAAGGTAAAACCATGGATAGTGGAGAGGCTCCTGCCCAACGGCCGGTCACTCTGGACATCACGGTGGACGAGCTCACGACGGAGGCCGCCCCAGCTCCACCACCGGCCCCTCTGGAGCCCCCCGGCCCCGCGGTGTCGGACAGCGTCCTGTTCCAGGAGGAGAGCATCGACCTGGTGGAGCCCTCCTCCTCCTTCGCCACCCCCACCACCCAGGGCGGCGACAGCAGCAGCAGCAGCGCGGCCGCCACCACGCCATCGGAGAGCCCACTGGACAAGCTCAACGACCAGATGATGGAGAGCGTCATGATCTCGGACTCTCCCAACTACAGCGAGGAGGACGACGTGGCCCCCATCGACTCCCTGGAGGGGGGAGAGGAGGAGGGGGAGGAGGAGGGGGGAGAGGCAGGAGGGACGGGCGTCTCGGGTGACAAAGACGGAAAGCCTGAAATGGGACGGAATGCGACGGAGCTCGGCGTGGCGGGAGAGGGAGAGGAGGAGGAGGAGGAGGAGGAGGAGGAGGAGGAGAGCGACTCTGCCGAGGAGAGCGCGCAGAGGGACGCGACGGAGCGGGGAGACTCCAGGGACATCCAGGCCATTGTCTTGGTCCCGGCTTCTCCTCTGTGCGACACGCCGAGCCTGTCCAGCCCTGCGGCAGAGGAGGAGCCGGAGGGGCCGCTGGCCCCGCCGGCCACCAGAGGGAGCGTCCCCAAAGACGAGCCGGTGCCGGTGTGCACCATATTCAGCCAGGCCACTCAGCCCAGGTCCCTGGTGCCCGACGGCTTCCAGCCCACCCTCATCAAGTCCCCCAGCTTCAGCATGGGGAGTGGCGGCGGGGGTCCGTCGGACGAGGCGGTGACCCCCAGCAAGCAGCAGCTCACCCCGCTGGTGTGTCAGCCCAGCCCCAGCCTCAGCAAGTTCTTCACCGACAACGGGCACGTCAACCCGGCGTCCGACTTCTTCGACTCCTTCACCACGTCCTCCTCCTTCATCTCCGTCTCCAACCCCAACGCCGACACCTCCCCTACCGGCCCTGCTCCCACGGCCCCCACCCCCCCAGAGCGGCATCCCTCCTCCCTCTCCACCCCCGGGGGGCTCACCGACTCGGGCGCCGCTCCTCCCACCCCGGGCTCCCTTTTCGGCGCGGCCGCCCCCGTTGAGATCGCGCCCATGAAGGCCCAAGCCGCCGCCGGCGCTGCCGCCGCGCCACAAACGAGCTCCGCGCCGCCGCCGCAGACCCAAACGGCGGCCCCGCCTCAGCCTGCCCCCGTCGCTCCGCCGCAGCCCTTCAACCAGCTCCAGGCCGTGTTCTCGGGCAGCGACGACCCGTTCGCCACGGCCATGAGCCTCAACGAGGCGGACCGGCGCCACGACGCCTGGCTGCCGTCCGAGGAGACCAGGAGAGTGCTGATCTCCGTGGCCACGCAGCAGTACAGTCCGGTGTACGTGGAGAGAGACAGACTCACCATGCCCGGCCTCAAGTTTGACAACCTGCAGGTACGGTCTGAGGTTCACACTGTCAGCTTGTTGCTCCGAGATCCGAGGCCCGTTCTGCAGATGCCTTCTGAATCAGTAGTTCTCACACTTTCAAGATTTAACACAAAAGAGGTAGCATATGTACAAGCTTGCACCGAGCAGCACAAAGTGAAGTGACTTGCTTGCCTTTTATCGCTTGTATATGTGCTGTTTTTGAATAGCCACCGATGCAACAGGTCCCAGGGGTCCTCAACTAAAGTATAGTCAATGTAGCATCACAATCACTTTATAGCAGATTTACAAGCATGCAACTTTGTGCCACGCTGACGGCTGCTTGTACATCTGCTATCTTTGAAAATCTTCTGAAAATATCGGCACAAAAGGTTACACACCGGCATTCTGAAGCCCGCTATTTTCCGACGTACCGCCATTCCGACTCGCTCATTACTAACCCTAACCATTTTTTTCTGTTTTCCAAGAAAATGGGGAATCAGAGAAAAGCCGGATGATGATGATATGAAATTGTCGGAAGGAAATTGACTTTGTCAAATATTTTTATTTTTATTATGACATTGTCATTCCTGTCGGATGTCAAGTTTTTATGTTCTGTGTGGAGTGGACCCCAGGAAGATTAGCTGTTGCTTTGCACCAGCTAATGGGGATCCTAATAAAACTGGAAAACTCTTAAACCGCACGTGAAAGCCACGTCGTCGGAATGGCGGTTTCGTCGGAATGCCACCCTGTCCCCGACACGAAACATTTCCAGATGGGCTTCCGCACTGCAGCCAGATCCTTGGCCCCAAATAGTTTGAGAACCACTGATTTTTATTTGTATTATTATTTTTTGTTGCATGTAAAATGGGGACGCCAGCAGGATTGATGTGGTTGTGGCTCTGTTCATTATGAAACTTGATTGTTGATGAATTATGGATTTAATAGTTATCCTTCCATCTGCTGCATAACAGCTGCTAACCCATTTTGAGCGGTAACCCCTATTTGGTGTTACATACATTATGTTATAATTTAGCTATTGAAAAATAGCAGATCTACAAGCTCGTACGCTACGAGCTTGTAGGTCTGCTATTTTTTTTAAATCGTGAAAATATTTATTTCGGAAAACTGGAAGATTTAGAAGATTATTTTTTAATTTTGAGGTCTAAATGGGTTAAGAGCCATGGAATCCAAGTAGGTACCCCCCCCCCCCCCGACAAACTTGTAAAGAAGCATGATGACATGATTTCTTTCTTCCTGTTTTCTTGTGAACAGATTATTATCCACCCTCAAGTTTTTATTTATTTATCCTTTGTATTATGTTTTGGGGGCCAAACATTTTCCCTTGCACTGCATTGTGATCATGGCAGTGACTCGGCACTGCAGTCACTTCCCCCGCAGACTACAGTAGATGGAACAACCCTGGCTATATGAGTGCTGAGAATAGTGTGTCTTTGTGTTGGCGTCGTGTATGGGGCGACGCTGTGAGAATAATGTGTCTTTGTGTTGGCGTCGTACAGGGCGATGCCGTCAAGGACCTGATGGTGCGCTTCCTGGGCGAGCAGGCGGCCACGAAGAGACAGGTCCTCACCGCCAGCTCTGTGGACCCGTCCTTCCTGGGCCTTAAACAGCTCATTGTAAGTGTCACATCTCTCTGTGTTTGTGTGTGTGTGTGTGTGTGTGTGTGTGTGGTAACTATGGTACAATTCATTTTGAGGTATTGTTTAACTTCAGTGGAGTTTTTCCAATTACCTTTACTTCTACTCCACTATACTCTCTCAGAGGCAAATATTGTAAATGCGTTTTTCAGAGTGCGACACCTGCACACAAAGCCACGCATTAAAATGACTTGTCCTGCTGGATCTCTTCTGCACTGCATAATGGATGCTGTTACTTTTGGTACTTTGAGCATATTTTGATACCAATACTACTGACTCAAGTAAAAGGTGAACACCAGACCTTTACTTGTGGTAAGGGTACTTTTACTTTAAAAAAAATAATTCAGTACTTCTTCCACCACTGGCATTCGTGCATGTTCTGGCTCCATTTCTGTCTGCGTATAACTTGTTGTAAAAGGTCCATTATATTCCAACGTACTAGACCGGTGCCTCCCTCGTGACCAAGGAGAGTCGGGATTTATCCATATTTTCGTCACTTGGTGCATAAGTTGATCGTTAAGCGATACACACGCAGAGTTTTAAGACGATTCACTTTGCATTCAATATATGTAGCTTTAATATTCTTGTTTGATTATATTTTATTATATATATTGTTTTACATTTGTTAGATTCAGTGGAGTACTGGAGTTCAGCTTTTTTTTTGTCATATTCCAAGTTTATTTGCCTGCAGGGCTTACAATACAGACAGTTGCGCTAGGAGTTTAGGACCCGTTATGGCCAGTGACATGCTTGTACATCTGTCCTCCCAGTGTAAAGTAAAGCATATCGGAGGTTTTCCTCAAAGTCGGCGACTGCTTCATCCGTCCCTGTAGACCCAAAGGATTTATGTACATGGAAATGCCACTCGAATAGTGAAGTAACATACCCTCTGCTAAAGCATTCATACCCTCTGCTAAAGCATTCAGACCCTCTGCTAAAGCATTCAGACCCTCTGCTAAAGCATTCAGACCCTCTGCTAAAGCATTCATACCCTCTGCTAAAGCATGCAGACCCTCTGCTAAAGCATTCAGACCCTCTGCTAAAGCATTCATACCCTCTGCTAAAGCATTCAGACCCTCTGCTAAAGCATTCAGACCCTCTGCTAAAGCATTCAGACCCTCTGCTAAAGCATTCATACCCTCTGCTAAAGCATTCAGACCCTCTGCTAAAGCATTCATACCCTCTGCTAAAGCATTCATACCCTCTGCTAAAGCATTCATACCCTCTGCTAAAGCATTCATACCCTCTGCTAAAGCATTCATACCCTCTGCTAAAGCATTCAGAGTGGCTTCCCAACTTTGATTTACACAAAGATATAGCCCTATTTATGATCCCACTGCTCTGTATCCACTTTATTTATTTTTCCCATTGTTGACGTTTTGGTAGATGTTAATCTGTGCTACTGTAGTGTAAACACATTTATAAATACATTAACCCATTTTGGGGCGGGAACCCCTTTTGGTGTTAGCATTATGTTATGCTTTAGCTATTGAAAAAGGTCTGCTATTTTTGAAAAATCGAAGAACGACTGACATAGAAACATAGCTTTTTCATAAAACTGTCAGGATGTAGAAGACATTTTTAGAATCTGCTCTCGGGTCAAAATGGGTTAAAAAAGTAACTTTTTTCGCTAAACTTGTTAAATTAAATACCTAGTGACCTGGACAGGGAAAATAGGTAGTCGACAGACATTTTTGCATTTTTATTTTATTCAACACTTTTGTCCGTGCCGTTTTCTGGGGAGCGCGGAGGAGGATGGGCCTCCACAGCAGACGGATAATGGAGCCCTTGCAATAAGATGACACAGAAGGGGTGCCATTTTCCATCTGGACCAATCTGCAATCTGCCGACGTGCACACACCTTCCATGTGTCTTTATGTGGAAAGTCGCACGGCATCATTATATATTAAATACACTCGGCCCAAGTATCTTAGGTTCCAACAGCAATGCCCAGTAGCCGGTCTGCGAACTTATATATATATATACACTCGGCCCAAGTATCTTAGGTTCCAACAGCAATGCCCAGTCTGCGAACTTAACCAACGTGGCACGATGCACTGGGCTGTGAGCTGGTGGTGCACACTGCACAGGCTATTTTCATCCATCGCAACAACAGTGTATAAGTTGAGCATAATGTGTGTTACTCACTCTCGTCACCTTGCCTCGCTTTCCCTAACCTTTACTCCTCCACTAAGCATAAATACTACATGCGTCATTCCCTCTCTCCTTCATCCATCCATCCATCCGTCCGTCCGACCGTGCCTCGCTCTATCCCTCCTTAGTTCACTCCATCCATCAAGGTATCTGACCTGCCAATGACCCAGACTGGCAATTGGTATTTAAAACCATATGTGGTGGTGAGCAGCAGACGGCGTGTGATCGAGAAGGGAAAAGAGCAGGGGAGGGTAGGGATGGAGAGATGGAGAGAGGGAAGGGGTGGAGAGATGGAGAGAGGGAGAGATGGAGAGATGGAGAGAGGGAGAGAGGGGAGGGGTGGAGAGATGGAGAGAGGGAAGGGGTGGAGAGATGGAGAGAGGGAGAGAGGGGAGGGGTGGAGAGATGGAGGGGTGGAGAGATAGAGAGAAGGAAGAGGTGGAGAGACGGAGAGAGAGGAGGGGTGGAGAGATGGAGGGGTGGAGAGATAGAGAGAGGGAAGAGGTGGAGAGACGGAGAGAGGGGAGGGGTGGAGAGATGGAGAGAGGTGGGCTTCTCCTGTGCACTGCTGTGCTCCATGTATTATGCATGGGAGCACTGTGCATATTTCAGCGGCCTTCTGGACTTGCTGTATACACAATTACACACACACGCACAGTCGCACACACACGCACACACACACACACACACACACACCGACCGTATAGTCCACTTGACTCCAGGCTGAGAATACCACCTGGTGTGTGTGTGTGTGTGTGTGTGTGTGTGTGTGTGTGTGTGTGTGTGTGTGTGTGTGTGTGTGTGTGTGTGTGTGTGTGTGTGTGCGCACAGACTCAACGACAGGAGACCATACACTGAGAGAGAGAGAGAGAGAGAGAGAATAAAGACTCAGGAATGTGAATTGTACAGAGAGACATGTGCATGCACAGCCCTCCGAACTGGCACCGTTGTAGTAAAATCCTAAGTGTTGACTTAAACTAGGAAAGGGTACAAAGTGTAACCAAATGAACCTGTACATTTGCAGTCCCTGCGTTATGAATTAAATGTGTGAGAGGCTCGGGCTCCACAGCCTCAAGGCCACTGGCAGTGTAGGCTCGCTGCTAAACGACTACACACCTGGCTGGCACAGACAATCAGGCTTGTGAACAAACAGACCTGGGGAAAAACGTAACCATTAGAGGAAATGCAAATGTCCTTGTATAATATTATCATCAGTGGTGGAAAAAGTACTCAATTTTTTTTACAGTATCATTACTGCAATGTAGATGTACTCCGTTACAAGTCAAAGTCAACATTTACCTGAGTAGAAGTACAAAAGTATTTGTATCAAAATGTACATAAAGTGCCAAAAGTAAAAGTCCTAATTTATCGCATTTCACGTATGTATACAAAAAATATTTTGAAAATAGCATTGTGAGCTTGTAGATTTTCAAATGTCTGCAATAATAGGGCTATACTAGTATTTGTAACAATAACAAATCTTTTGGCGGGCCTTGATGCCATTGTAATGAGCGTAGTGAGCTTGTAGATCGGCTATTTTCAGCATGCAGCCAAGTGTAAAATGACTTATACTGGATGTCTTGTCCAGTGTCCACTAGTCCCTTCCTAACATTTTAGTCTAGTTTTTATTTGTTGGTGAAATTGTTAATATATTTAGTCTTAGTTTTAGTCACCATAGCTTAGTTTTCATTTAGTTTCCATTTAGTTTTCGTCAGTGAAAAAGTTAGTCGACGAACATGTTTCGTCCTAGTATTAGTCGACGAAATCAACACTGCATGGCATGCGCCAAAAATAGGATATGGCCTATTTCCTGTTATTTGGTTATTTTAGAGTATTTGAAGTAGTCAAACTAGCAATAGAATTGCAATTCCAGGAAATGGTGCACATGGATGGAGTAAAGTTCTCAGTTATAGAAGTCAGTATATAGGTGTCATGCATCAATAGCCTATTTTAAATGATGCTTTATTTTAAGATAAACTTATAAATTGTCAAACTAGCGATCATAATATGATACATATAAATCCTTATGATCTCACAAAAGTTAAAGTTAAAAAGCCTCAAGCAACAAAGAAATTGTGCTAATTGTTTATGAAACGTGTGTGTGGGGGGGGATTTATTTCATGCTGCTTCACAGATTAGGACAATGTCAGTTGTCAGATTCCGTTTGCTTAGTTTAATCCATGGGTAGTTTTCCTAAAATAAAACAAAAGAAAAATGTATTGGAAAAAGTGTCATTCAGGTATCAATTGGCACTTATCGATATTTATTTTTACGGATACCCAGCCCTACCAGAGTCTATATGTGCACACACACACACACACGCACACACACACACACACACACACACACACACACACAGTGTCAGTGTAGTGGCTGGTGGCTTTGGTGACCCTGGTATAGCAGCAGTCACCTTGACACTGGTCAATACCGTGAATCAATCGCGGAAGAATATGAGACGCAGCAGGCCGATCTCTTTTCCAGATAGTGTGGACAGTATGTGCACACGTGGCACATCCATCACACGTGTGCGTTTCCCATGTGCTATGTGGGCACCAGGCGCGTGCGGGCGGGCGGGCAACTGCGTGTGTCTGTATTTATATCATGCTAATGTCGCTCTACTTCTCGGTCATGTTTTGCATAATGTACATGCTGTAGCTACTAGTTTAGAGCTTTATCGTGTGTGTGTGTGTGTGGGGGGGGGGGGGTCTGCCAGAGTGAGTCATGCTGCGGAGCAGGAGTGAGACTGCACCCACTGCCACCACGCTCCTTTTGTGCGTACATTATAGAAAGAAAGTACACATCATTATTGTGCGTAGTCAATCACAGCGCACGCACACCCCGTGCCCACACACACACACCCTGTACACGCACACTTCGTGCGCACGCACACGTATGCATGCATGAAATACAAATGTTTTCTGTGAGAGCGGGTGGAAAGAGAGGATGATAGAGGGGTCCAGAGAGAGAGAGAGAGAGAGAGGGGTAGAAGGACAGAGGAAGGCGGGGATAAAGAAAAGGAAATGAGACTTTGAAATACAGATGGAGCGGGGCGCCCGGTGCTGGCCAAGTGGTCCAGGCACATGCCACATATATAGGCTTTGGCCTGACAGCGCGTCGCGTGTTCGAGGCCCGCACTCGACGACCTTTGCTGCGTGTCTCTCCCTTTCTCTCTCTCCCTCTTTCCTGTCAATCTCCACTTGATACTATCAACTAGATAAAATGCCCCTCGGGGCACAGGTCAGGTTGTGGCCTCCTGGTGGCGCTATAATAGGCCAATGTGAAAAGGGTGCCATTTCTTCTTACGCCTTGGATGGCAATTAGCCTGTCGCTCAGTCCCACCCAAGCCCGTTCTTGGCCAATACCACGTCAGCGACGGTTACTAGGTAAGGATCCTGGTCAAGCTTTCAATGCTGGTCAAAATGGTTTTGCAGTGTCAATAAATATATTTGCTGTAGCATGTGTGGACCTCAGAAAGAAGGGTTTGTTTTCTTACCTTGTTATGAGCAAACAAGTCCATTCCATGAATTATTTCGCTCCGTTGTGCAGTTTAATAGTATTGAAATAAAAATAGGCTCTCATTGACTTCCATTGTAACGGGGAAACAGCTCTCAAAGTCAGTCTTTAGCACATAAGCGAACACAACAAAAGCTGATTCTGACAGTTTATGACATCAGGAAAACTCATGCCGTTTTATTCTCGTCTTTTGATAGATTTATAAAGTAACTATTTTGGTTGGAGATATACAGTGAAGCGGTTCTGCTGCAGCCTCGCAGACGAGCAATCCCAGACATTTCTCCTAAAGTGTCTTCTAAAGTGTCTCCCTCAAACACGTCCAAAATTGCGTATGGTTTTTAGCGACAAGTGGACGAGATCAAATACGTTTGTTTACATCCAACGGCATTCCAATAATACGCTTCAGGAGTGGGTGTACAGATTTGGACCAATCAGATAGTTTTGTAGGCATACCGGATCTTCTTTCCACACAAACTAGTCAGGGTTGCCAAGTCTGCTTATTTCCCACTACTTTGGGCTTAAGGCTAATAATTAGTGTAATACATTACCAAAACATGAATTATCATAGACATAGGCCTACATAGTATTTATAATGATAAATGCATACAATCGTTTTATTAGGATTATATGGTCATATTATTGTTTGTTTTGGCTAGTTTTTCTTGATTTGGCTTATTTTTGGAGGTGGGTTGGCTTATTTCTCTCACACAATGTGGCAACACTGAAACTAGTCAAAACAAAAACAAGACAACGTTTTCCTGAAACTGACATAAACTGTCAGAATCAGCTTTTGTTGTGTTCGCTTATGTGATAAAGAGTGACTTTGAGAGCTGTTTCCCCGTTACAATGGAAGTAAATGAGAGCCTATTGTATTTTTATTTCTAATATGTACTATTAAACTGCACAACGGAGCGAAACCCTTCTTTCTGAGGTCCACACATGCTGTACAGCAAATATATTTATTGACACTGCAAAACCTTTTGCCTTACCTTACCTAGTAACCGTCGCTAACGTGGTATTGGCCAAGAACGGGCTTGGGTGGGACTTAGCGAACGGCTAATTGGATGATTTGAGGCATTTAGTTCCAACAATGTTTCTTGCAAAATTCCACCTGTTGGTGGCACTATAACAGGCCAATGTGAAAAGGGTGGGATCTACTCCTCAGCCTAGTAGGAAAGTCCGTGAAAGATTTCACGTAAATTGCACGCTGCGTTCATGATTTGAGGCTTTCTGTTCAAAACGGACCAATCCTGCAAACCTTTAAAACCAATGTTAGCCAATTAGGATGGAATATGAAATATCGGACAGATCCGTCTTGAACACATGACTATAGAGAGAGTGTGTAACAATTAGCGGGACTTTTGGACAAAATCTGGAGGAGTAATATTAAAAAAATTGTTTACAAAAGTCGGCCCCCTGGTGGCACTATAACAGGCCGTTCTGGAAAATGTGGGGCAGAGGTTCATCGTTGGTATCCAGGGAGTGTGCGTGTTAAATTTGGCGCCGACCGGGTTAACAGTGCCGGAAATTAGCTGGTAACGGACAGACGGACCGATAGTCGGACACCCACGGATGGAGTGCAAGACATGCCTTCGGCTTTGTGGAGACAATAAAGGCAGAAAAGCCAAAAAGAAAATGCAGGTGGAGCTCCTATCGTTTGTCTGTCTCTCTCTCACTCACACGGCGGCGGTTCATTGTGTGTGGCACCAGTGGGTGCATTACTCAGCCTATGTGGGTGAACTGGCATCACGCGCACGCACGCACGCAAATATTACATTTCTTGAAGGCTTCATATCATGTGGCGACGTGATTAAATCGTGTCCTCCGTCAAAATGTGACACCCGTGGTCTTGAGCGAGCCTGCATTGCAGGCAGCCCTAGTGGTCCTGTATAGGTTGACGGGTTGTGTTGGTTTGGCTGGAAGGTAGCCGGCTCTTGTCCTCGTACGTTCTCCTCAAGGCCAGTATGTTAGAAACCAGGCCGTGTGTGTGTGTGTGTGTGTGTGTGTGTGTGTGTGTGTGTGTGTGTGTGTGTGTGTGTGTGTGTGTGTGTGTGTGTGTGTGTGTGTGTGTGTGTGTGTGTGTGTGTGTGTGTGTGTGTGTGTGTGTGTGTGTGTGTGTGTGTGTGTGTGTGTGTGTGTGTGTGTGTGTGTGTGTGTGTGTGTGTGTGTGTGTGTGTGTGTGTGTGTGTGTGTGTGTGTGTGTGTGTGTGTGTGTGTGTGTGTGTGTGTGTGTGTGTGTGTGTGTGTGTGTGTGTGTGTGTGTGTGTGTGTGTGTGTGTGTGTGTGTGTGTGTGTGTGTGTGTGTGTGTGTGTGTGTGTGTGTGTGTGTGTGTGTGTGTGTGTGTGTGTGTGTGTGTGTGTGTGTGTGTGTGTGTGTGTGTGTGTGTGTGTGTGTGTGTGTGTGTGTGTGTGTGTGTGTGTGCGCGCCTGCCTGCCTGCCTGCCTGTGTGGTTTCCCTTGGGGTTGAGCAACCCACATGAAATGGGGTTTGGGGGCCTGATGAAGAGAGACAGCTTGCCGTTCTGTCTGTTTCTCTCTCTCTCTCTCTCTCTCTCTCTCTCTCTCTCTCTGTCCTTGCATTATGCGGTCGCGGCCACACTAAAATCCTCGGTGTTCAAATGGAAAGGTGTAACCAAATGGACCCATACGGGTCGGGTCCATTTGGTTACATTTGGCCCCTCCCAGAGTTACAAATGGATCAATTTGGCACTGCAGATTTTACAGTGTAGTCCTGTCTGTGATTACTACCCCCCCCCCCCCATGCACACATGCATGCACACACACACGCGCACGCACGCACACACAACCTCCTCCACTCCAGTCTCTCCTCTGTCTCACTCCCCATCTCTCTGTACTATCTCCACACGAGCCTGTAACCTCTCTCCTCCTCCCACAGTGTGACGCTCTGGGCCTGGGGCCAAGTGTGTGCGTGCGTGTGTACCCACGTGTGTGCATTCAGCACGGTTGGATAACCACTCCCCCTGCCCCCACCCCTCTTCCACCTTCCCCCACCTTGGCGGGGTCAGACAGACAGACAGACACAGGGCCCATAATCATCGCAGTGACCTGACGGCGACGCGATGCTTTGCCATCATTGCCGTAACCTTTAGCTGTCATTACCGTAACTTCTTTTTTTCTCTCTCTCCCACGCGGCTGTCATTTCCGCCAGCCCATTAGACCATCCCGAGGCCTCGGATAATGCGGCGTCAGCTTTTCGCAGCAGTGAAGGACGTGCCGGAGTCTCTCGTGGTGTGAAACGGCTCGGTCTATTCAACCTTTGCTGGGTTTTATGTGTAGAGTTTATTTGGGTTACATGTTCAATGCCCTGATTCAATTAGATGTTGAACTTTGGTAGAACTTTGGCTTGTATTAGCTGCCTTGGCATGGCACTTACCTTGTTTATGACAAAAAGTGTTCATCGACTTACCTTTTTTCTTTGACGAAAACTAAATAAAACTTAGCTATATGGTGACTAAAACTATGACAAAATGTATTTTGTTGGGTCTATATAGGGCTGTCATGAATACAAATTTAAGTTGACGATTAAGTGTCACACAAATAATTGCAGTTAACGGTTTTATTGTGTTTGCGGCATTGAACATTAGAACGAATACATTTCTGCTTGCCTGGTTGCACAGGGCAGATATGACAAATACACGTATTACTGACATTTAGAAGTATTTTTATACTTAAAAGGTAAAAAAAATATTGCGGAAATAGCTGATCTACAAGCCTACGAGACAAACATTTTTCAACACGGAAACGATTATGATGCCTATGCCAAAATAATTGCGATTATCTCAAATAATTGCGACTATACTAGGCGATGATGTTATTGTGACAGGCCTAGTTGGGTCAAATGCAGTGAGCTGCTCTGCATTTGACCCGACCTATCAGGGTGTCAGTGAGCTGCTCTGCATTTGACCCGACCTATCAGGGTGTCAGTGAGCTGCTCTGCATTTGACCCGACCTATCAGGGTGTCAGTGAGCTGCTCTGCATTTGACCCGACCTATCAGGGTGTCAGTGAGCTGCTCTGCATTTGACCCGACCTATCACGGTGTCAGTGAGCTGCTCTGCATTTGACCCGACCTATCAGGGTGTCAGTGAGCTGCTCTGCATTTGACCCGACCTATCAGGGTGTCAGTGAGCTGCTCTGCATTTGACCTGACCTATCAGGGTGTCAGTGAGCTGCTCTGCATTTGACCTGACCTATCAGGGTGTCAGTCAGCTGCTCTGCATTTGACCCGACCTATCAGGGTGTCAGTCAGCTGCTCTGCATTTGACCCGACCTATCAGGGTGTCAGTGAGCTGCTCTGCATTTGACCTGACCTATCAGGGTGTCAGTGAGCTGCTCTGCATTTGACCTGACCTATCAGGGTGTCAGTGAGCTGCTCTGCATTTGACCTGACCTATCAGGGTGTCAGTGAGCTGCTCTGCATTTGACCCGACCTATCAGGGTGTCAGTGAGCTGCTCTGCATTTGACCTGACCTATCAGGGTGTCAGTGAGCTGCTCTGCATTTGACCCGACCTATCAGGGTGTCGGTGTGCTGCTCCGAGTCAGCGCACGGGGAGCAATTAAAGGTTCAGCGTCTTACTTGGGGACACCTGGACGCCAAGCCTGTGATTGACCCGCCGACGACCTACACTGTACCTCCTGAGCCACACCGCTCCTGAATGATGACCCCCCCCCCCCCCCCCCCCCGTTTTCTAAAGCACTTGTCTTAAACCCTCTGCTTCACTGACCGGGGGGGGGTCGTCCCATAGGGGTATAGACTCGGTGTCCCCTACTTTCTTATTTTCCTCTCCCCTCTTCTACACACCAAGCTCTCTCTCTCTCTCTCTCTCTCTCTCTCTCTCTGTCCTGGCATTATGCGGTCGCCGCCACGCTAAAGTCCTCACCAAGTGGACCCATACGGGACAGGTCTATTTGGTTACATTTGACGCAAAAAGAAGCACGCAGTCACACAGCGTCGGGGAAAGGGGGGTGTTGTTATTGTTGACATGCAGACCAATCAAAAGCCAGTCATGGATATGACCCAGTGGGACATACAGGACTCTGACGTCTTGCAGCACTCACCGTCTGGGAGTATTGTATAGAGGGTTCTTCAAACTCCTCCATTTCACCTCTCGCCACTGTCTCTCAGTGTCCGGTTGTTTCAGTGCAGGGACACCCCCCCCCCCCCCCCCCCCCACACACACACACACACACACACACACACACACACACACACACACACACACACACACACACATACATACATACACACACACAAAACGGCTTCCATTCGATGTTCTTCTCAGAACAGTAGCCAAAGAGGCCAACCTCTATAGCTTGAAGGCTAAACTCTCTCTCCCTCTCTCTCTCTCTCTCTCTCTCTCCCCCCAATCTTTGTCTGTCTTTCTTTTTTTATGTCTCTCTCTCTCTCTCTCTCTCTCTCTCTCACACACACACACACTCTCCCCCCCCCAATCTTTGTCTGTCTGTCTTTCTTGCTTTATCTCTCTCTCTGTCCAAGTCACAGCAGACGAGCTACACAAAGGCATCAAAGTAAAGTTGGCTCGTTTCTTCTCTCCCACGACCAGCTCGTGTGTTTTATTTTACCTCTCCTCCGCGTGTATATCGTTACAAAAGAAAAGTGTCACAGGGAAGCTGCCTGTTTTAACCAAGCCCAGGACGAAGAATCCTTTTAAGTCTGATTTGCCTGCAGGCTCCACGTCTCGCGAGAGACCCGGCACGTGGGCGTTCGTTTGTTCGCTCAGCTTTGTTATTCCGTTTTTTTTTCCCCCTCTGTTTTATTTTTCACTTTTTTTTATTTCGCCAAAGGAGAACTGCACTCAACTTGATGATCCATTTGGTTACATTTGGCCCCTCCCAGAGTTACAAATGGATCAATTTGGCACTGCAGATTTTACAGTGTAGTCCTGTCTGTGATTACTACCCCCCCCCCCCCATGCACACATGCATGCACACACACACGCGCACGCACGCACACACAACCTCCTCCACTCCAGTCTCTCCTCTGTCTCACTCCCCATCTCTCTGTACTATCTCCACACGAGCCTGTAACCTCTCTCCTCCTCCCACAGTGTGACGCTCTGGGCCTGGGGCCAAGTGTGTGCGTGCGTGTGTACCCACGTGTGTGCATCAGCACGGTTGGATAACCACTCCCCCTGCCCCCACCCCTCTTCCACCTTCCCCCACCTTGGCGGGGTCAGACAGACAGACAGACACAGGGCCCATAATCATCGCAGTGACCTGACGGCGACGCGATGCTTTGCCATCATTGCCGTAACCTTTAGCTGTCATTACCGTAACTTCTTTTTTTCTCTCTCTCCCACGCGGCTGTCATTTCCGCCAGCCCATTAGACCATCCCGAGGCCTCGGATAATGCGGCGTCAGCTTTTCGCAGCAGTGAAGGACGTGCCGGAGTCTCTCGTGGTGTGAAACGGCTCGGTCTATTCAACCTTTGCTGGGTTTTATGTGTAGAGTTTATTTGGGTTACATGTTCAATGCCCTGATTCAATTAGATGTTGAACTTTGGTAGAACTTTGGCTTGTATTAGCTGCCTTGGCATGGCACTTACCTTGTTTATGACAAAAAGTGTTCATCGACTTACCTTTTTTCTTTGACGAAAACTAAATAAAACTTAGCTATATGGTGACTAAAACTATGACAAAATGTATTTTGTTGGGTCTATATAGGGCTGTCATGAATACAAATTTAAGTTGACGATTAAGTGTCACACAAATAATTGCAGTTAACGGTTTTATTGTGTTTGCGGCATTGAACATTAGAACGAATACATTTCTGCTTGCCTGGTTGCACAGGGCAGATATGACAAATACACGTATTACTGACATTTAGAAGTATTTTTATACTTAAAAGGTAAAAAAAATATTGCGGAAATAGCTGATCTACAAGCCTACGAGACAAACATTTTTCAACACGGAAACGATTATGATGCCTATGCCAAAATAATTGCGATTATCTCAAATAATTGCGACTATACTAGGCGATGATGTTATTGTGACAGGCCTAGTTGGGTCAAATGCAGTGAGCTGCTCTGCATTTGACCCGACCTATCAGGGTGTCAGTGAGCTGCTCTGCATTTGACCCGACCTATCAGGGTGTCAGTGAGCTGCTCTGCATTTGACCCGACCTATCAGGGTGTCAGTGAGCTGCTCTGCATTTGACCCGACCTATCAGGGTGTCAGTGAGCTGCTCTGCATTTGACCCGACCTATCACGGTGTCAGTGAGCTGCTCTGCATTTGACCCGACCTATCAGGGTGTCAGTGAGCTGCTCTGCATTTGACCCGACCTATCAGGGTGTCAGTGAGCTGCTCTGCATTTGACCTGACCTATCAGGGTGTCAGTGAGCTGCTCTGCATTTGACCTGACCTATCAGGGTGTCAGTCAGCTGCTCTGCATTTGACCCGACCTATCAGGGTGTCAGTCAGCTGCTCTGCATTTGACCCGACCTATCAGGGTGTCAGTGAGCTGCTCTGCATTTGACCTGACCTATCAGGGTGTCAGTGAGCTGCTCTGCATTTGACCTGACCTATCAGGGTGTCAGTGAGCTGCTCTGCATTTGACCTGACCTATCAGGGTGTCAGTGAGCTGCTCTGCATTTGACCCGACCTATCAGGGTGTCAGTGAGCTGCTCTGCATTTGACCTGACCTATCAGGGTGTCAGTGAGCTGCTCTGCATTTGACCCGACCTATCAGGGTGTCGGTGTGCTGCTCCGAGTCAGCGCACGGGGAGCAATTAAAGGTTCAGCGTCTTACTTGGGGACACCTGGACGCCAAGCCTGTGATTGACCCGCCGACGACCTACACTGTACCTCCTGAGCCACACCGCTCCTGAATGATGACCCCCCCCCCCCCCCACCCCCGTTTTCTAAAGCACTTGTCTTAAACCCTCTGCTTCACTGACCGGGGGGGGTCGTCCCATAGGGGTATAGACTCGGTGTCCCCTACTTTCTTATTTTCCTCTCCCCTCTTCTACACACCAAGCTCTCTCTCTCTCTCTCTCTCTCTCTCTCTCTCTGTCCTGGCATTATGCGGTCGCCGCCACGCTAAAGTCCTCACCAAGTGGACCCATACGGGACAGGTCTATTGGTTACATTTGACGCAAAAAGAAGCACGCAGTCACACAGCGTCGGGGAAAGGGGGGTGTTGTTATTGTTGACATGCAGACCAATCAAAAGCCAGTCATGGATATGACCCAGTGGGACATACAGGACTCTGACGTCTTGCAGCACTCACCGTCTGGGAGTATTGTATAGAGGGTTCTTCAAACTCCTCCATTTCACCTCTCGCCACTGTCTCTCAGTGTCCGGTTGTTTCAGTGCAGGGACACCCCCCCCCCCCCCCCCCCCACACACACACACACACACACACACACACACACACACACACACACACACACACACACACACATACATACATACACACACACAAAACGGCTTCCATTCGATGTTCTTCTCAGAACAGTAGCCAAAGAGGCCAACCTCTATAGCTTGAAGGCTAAACTCTCTCTCCCTCTCTCTCTCTCTCTCTCTCTCTCTCCCCCAATCTTTGTCTGTCTTTCTTTTTTTATGTCTCTCTCTCTCTCTCTCTCTCTCTCTCTCACACACACACACACACTCTCCCCCCCAATCTTTGTCTGTCTGTCTTTCTTGCTTTATCTCTCTCTCTGTCCAAGTCACAGCAGACGAGCTACACAAAGGCATCAAAGTAAAGTTGGCTCGTTTCTTCTCTCCCACGACCAGCTCGTGTGTTTTATTTTACCTCTCCTCCGCGTGTATATCGTTACAAAAGAAAAGTGTCACAGGGAAGCTGCCTGTTTTAACCAAGCCCAGGACGAAGAATCCTTTTTAAGTCTGATTTGCCTGCAGGCTCCACGTCTCGCGAGAGACCCGGCACGTGGGCGTTCGTTTGTTCGCTCAGCTTTGTTATTCCGTTTTTTTTTCCCCCTCTGTTTTATTTTTCACTTTTTTTTATTTCGCCAAAGGAGAACTGCACTCAACTTGATGATCTTGAACACAATTAAGAAGCCTCGCCCCTTTTAAACTCTTGACAAGAGTCAAGAGTGTGTGTGTGTGTGTGTGTGTGTGTGTGTGTGTGTGTGTGTGTACTGTACGTACTCCCGTGTGTGTGTGTGTGTGTGTGTGTGTGTGTGTGTGTGTGTGTGTGTGTGTGTGTGCTGACGCGCCTCTGCGTGCGTGCGTGCATGCATAATGTGTGGGCGTGTATGTAAAACAATGCAGTGCTATTGAAGTTTAGGATTGTTAATTAGTATCGACTTTATCTCTCTCTCTCTCCTATGGTGTGAGCAGGCTTAATGCACTCCAATTCGATCCACTACTTTAATGGCACTAAATCCTTGACTTTACATATTTTCACAGTCTAGTTGTGTAACTGGGTGGTGTTTGCGTGCACGTCGTGCGTCTTTGCAAACTCCATGTCACGTCTCGAAAGAAAATTGACACGCTGGCTCAGCTGCTGCCGCAGTGGATGAGTGGGTTTGTGTTCCATCCGTTCCAAATGTGGAAAAGAATGTAGAGATATATGAGTCATTTCATGAAAGTTTTCAAAAACAAAGCAATACATAGCTATACAGTCTACAGAGACGAACAAGTGTTATAATGGTAAACTAATCCATATATTGTTATTTTTATTCAAATATAGGCCTAAACTAAACATCTGTGTTCAGATCTGACACCCTGTTGGGGTCAAATCTGACCGCTATACTATTGTACGCAATTTTGCGGGGGGGGGGGGGGGGGGGGGGGGAATGCACAAACGACACAGGGATTCGTGTCCATGCTGTCACTATCGGAATCAAAAACATTGGGATTCGGGTTGACAAATCGGTTTCCCATGGTATAAAAGAAGTCAAAACTAAACCTCCGTCTGTCTGCCGTTCGTTCATCCCTCCGTTACTGTGGAAGTGTATTAATGGAACCAAAGGGACCCGCACAGGTCCCGTTGGTTCCATCTGTACACTCAGCGTTATTTAACACTGAGGATTGCACTGTGCAGCGCCGCCGCCGCAGACATTAGCAATCCCAACACGCTTCCTTATAGCATAGCACCGCGCACTCAATTCCTCATTTAATATCGACGGCAATAAATCACCACGGTAATGCCTCCTCATTTGATTTGGTGGGATCTGATTAGGTCTTATTGCGGAGTCATTTGAGCCCAGCTAAATTATTAATCAGCCTGCTCCCCTATATCACTCAATAGTGCCCCCCCCCCCTCTCTCTCTCTTCTGCCACCTTGTCCTCAGTTTTAATTTAAACCATTTACGCGTGCGTGCGTGCGTGGACCCCCAGAAGAGAAGAATTGTGTTTTAAAACACACTCGTGTGAAGTGAGGGGCGCCCATGGTGGAAGTTTCCTTGCCGTCGTCATGGCTGGCTGCCAGTTCCCACCTGATGTTGTGTGGGAGTCCTGCAGGCGGTACTGAAGAGCAGCTAGCTTGCGCAGCGTCTTCAGGCTAGGACTGACAGTCTATTATATACACAATACAGGTCATTGGTTGTGGATTCTTTGAATCACGCCATAAAGTCAATGACAAAAGCCGCTGTGCCTTTGATGGCGATGTATGACATACATTTCTAAATACACCACAGGTCCATTTGGTTACATTTAGTTCACTCTCCTCTCCCAGTCGGTCACAAATTAAACATTTTACTGTGTAATAATGAGCATGGAAACATTGTGTTGTAACACCCAGAAAACGGTTCTCGTTCAGTGTTACACACACCGTACTATATATAATATATATATATATATATATATATATAAAATGAACAGCTGTGTTAAAATGTGTATGTAGTAGGCATGTAACAATACACTCAACTTACGATACAATACGTATCACAATATGAGGTTCACGATACGATTTTTCACTATTTTATATTTTCCAGACAAATGACAGAAAAAATATTTTTATATGATTTATCTCCCCCTCCCCCCCCCCTTTTTTCACAATTTTATTTAACTACTAAAAGTAGCATTACTTTTCATCAACTGTAAAACATGCTTTCTTGTTTAGAACCTAGCTCGAGTTAACATGTAAAAATGCTTTCTTTGATGACATCTTATAGATGTAGACCTATTTGACAGTGTAGAAACTTAATTGCCTTCCTCGATGTATTAATGACGAGCATCAACGGCCATCACCTGGGCACAGACACACACACACACACACACACACACACAGCTCCCCTCTGCAGTGCTCTACTACTGAAAGGGACTGCATTGAGTCTGTCTCATTTATCTCCGAAACCACTTGAATATGATGGAATATGATTAAAGCTCACATTTCATGTCACACACACCATCATTTACTAGCCCCTCTAAAAAAAATTATATATATATAATCTATTAATATCGTATATATATCGTATGTATATATATATAACTTTGACTGTTGGAAAATAACATGTCCTTAAAGCACTCTGTAAGCCATCATGATCATCGTCCCCCCCCCCTCCTTTCCCTGACCATTTGATGTTATTTCTTGTTTTATAAAGTGCACAGCAATTTGCATGCAGTGTTAAGTGCCAAGTGGGAAGTTGTTCTAAACGCATTCCCCTGAGACACACAAACAAACAAGCACACGTGCGCGAGCACACACACACACACGTGCGATTGCTCACAGGCTACACAGTAGTACACACAGTGGCGCGCACGTGCAAGAGCGAGTTTCACCGGAGGGCTCAGAGTGTGGTACAAATGTACACACTCTCAGAGTAACATTGTACAGTGTTGTAGGGCTGCATTTATCTGGCCAGTGGACCTGCAACCCTCCCGGGACACAGGCTTTGTTGCGCCTCTAACCACCGCTTTCCACTTTAAATACTGCCTACACTCCAATCCTACTCACATCCTCCCTCCTGTGCTGTCCGTCCGTCGCCGCAGCGTTCGGACAGATGGGCTTTTTTTGGTTTTGTTTAGTTTAGTTTGGTTTGTCCTTCCCTATCTCTATGAGAGGAAAAGACGGATTATCAGCGAGTAAATGAGAGCGTCGTGCGGCGCCATACGAAGCTATGTGTGTCAGGGGTACCGCATCGTTACGTAAGGTCTCCTCTGTTCACTTCTGCTCTGCTGCTGGATACCAGTCTGTGTCCTGGCAGAGCCTCACTGCATGCACTGCTCTACTCACTGCTCCGCTCTTCTCCTCTCCTCACTTCAACTTTCTCCTCTCCTCACTTCTCCTCTCCTCTAAATGGTAAATGGTGCATTCATATAGCGCCTTTATCCAAGTCGCTTTACATAGATTGTGCAATGTATTCACCCATTCACACACACACACATTCATACACCGATTGCGGCGGAAGCCACGCAAGGTACCAACCAGCACATCGGGAGCAATTTGGGGTTCAGTATCTTGCCCAAGGACACTTGGGCCGGGATTCGAAACGCTGACCCATGGGTCATTGGACGACCTGCTCTACCTCCTGAGCCACAGTCGTCCTCTGTCTCCTCTCTTCTCTTTTCTCCTCTCCTCTTTTTCTCTTCTCCTCTTTCCTCAACTTTCTCCCATCCTTTGATTGATGTAATACTTTGTACAAAAAGCACAGTGGTACGACTCTACAATGCTAAAACTAAAGGATAACGTAACAAGCCCAGAGGGCTTGTTTCCATTGTGGTCCTCACCTGAACTCTCTCCTCTCTTCTCCCTTGAGTTATTGCTCTCTTTCTCTACACATTCCTCGTACAGTACCCCCCTTAACATACAGTGCCCCCATAGACGCGCCCTCTCCACAGTCCACACTGCTCTCCCTATCAGTCTCACATACACATGCGCAGATTGCGCACAAGCACACACGCACGATTATACACACACACCTGCCTCCTAATATACCCTGTGGCGGCAGCGGCCCACTGTAGTGTGCCGTGCACGTGCGTGCGTGCGAGTGGCTGCAGCTGCTTTCGGCCATCCGGGCTGCCTCCTCGTTTTCAGCTTCATTTCCTTCTCTAATGAAGATTCAGAGGCACCACAGCCACTGGGCTCAGGGCAGGATGGGGAGGGGGTTAGTAGAGGAGAGAGGGGAAGAGAGGAGAAACGGGGGAGGTCGAGAGGAGGAGGAGAGGAAAGCAGACATGGAGGAGCGAGGTGGAACCGATGGAGATGAAAGGGGGGGGGGGGGACATCTAATTGGGAGCACAGTAAAATCCGGAGCTCTAAAGCCTCAGTTATACTCCGGTTGCGTGCCGGTGTGTCGCGCTGAATAAATTGCAGATCTACAAGATCTACGAGGTCACAACACGTCACAACACGTCACATCCGTGGCGTATTTATTTTCATAAAAAGCCAACTGTTAAAAAGCCTCAATTTTGTGACTCCTTCACCTGGTCGGCACTATAGTGTGTAGAACAGCAGGAACAGTAATGACTAAAACATCACCCTTTTTACATTGCTGTGTTAATTGTTTAAGAAGCGGCGCTAGTGTGTGTGGGCCTGCACGGGGGCTCCTTTCACACGGTTTCTCAAATTGCCCATTAGAACACAACAATGCTTCAGTGGTGAGATTGTATTCTGCCTTCACCCCGTGGATATCACAATGCCGTTTTGTGCTGGTCGGGCATGTCCAGTCCGTAAATGGACGCATGTGTGTCCACCTCAGACAGACCACCACCACCACCACCACCACCACAGCTTAAACATTGTATACTTTATTGCCATGACATGTAAACATGTTAGGAATTTGTTTTGGTGGAAAGCAGAGTGCAGTTACAACATTAGGACATAAGTGCAAAACAGGACAAGACAGTGCAAAAACAACATGCAGTGCAAAGACTAGTGAATAAATAAGTGAACAGGTCAGTTCAGAGCACAAGTCAGTCCATTCCACTCTGAGTGGGGGTGGAGGGAGGATAGAGGGGGGGGGGGGTCGGGGGGGCGGACACCAGCAGCGTTGAGGAGCCGGATAGCCGTGTGGGGAAAAGCAGTTTGAATGTCTGTAGAGTCGGTATAGTAGATCATATAGTGAAATAAATGTTGTATTACATTGCCGATATTCATTCATCGTCCGTTTCCTTTTTTCTTTTCTTTTTTGTTTTCTTTACAATGCAGTCCAATCCACATGAGTGAACTTTCAGTTGAGACGAAACCCTTTTCTCTTGAAGGTATAGCCGTGCTCTCATTCTGTGTTTTTCACTGGGAACTAATTGGAAACTTGTAAAACTAGTCACTGAGAGACTGAGAGCACAATGGCGGTTCAAAGGAACAGACTGGGAGAGTGGAGAGCGATGGCCAAAGGGAGGGGTGGACGAAAAAGAGGGTGCAGATTTAAGCAAGAAATAAGCAACCAGGTCTATAAAAACAACCCACAAAACAGTGACTAGGCCGCATGCGCATGCATACAAGCGGCTCCCCAAGGAAAGTGAGATAATTTATAGCCTCAAGGTCACTTTTAACTTGATACCTATATTGGTACAAAAATAAATCTCAAAATTAATTTTAGCAACACAAATCATCTATAGGGGTTCCCACAACTTCCCAGCCCAAAGACTTTGTCGTTATTGTGAGGTTTGGACACTGCCTTTGTAGTTGTGGTGTGGTCCACTACTCCACTTGAGTTACAAGTTACAACTAAAGATGTCGATATTAACATAAAAATGTAATGTGGGAAAATATCAGTAACATTTTTTTATGTATTAATTCATGTCGAACATGGAGTCGCTGAAGTCGTTCTGTTTATTTTCCACACAATGATTACATTTGGAAAGCCTTGTTGTGGGCCATCACGATACAATTGGGCACAATGTGTTAATGTCATGACAGGAGATGTGTGTGATGTTGTTGCCTGACATTAGTTTTGTCTGAAAAGTCTTAAAAGCCTACTTATTTATTTCAATAACTGTTGATATCAGAATTCAATATCGGATATCCGTAGTCCGAACCATTTTAAAGCAATATATGTATTGTTATCTGTCTACTAATTCAAGAGACGGCTGTCCTCAAACTCTCCAACTGAGTGGGTCAAAAGCTTCTCTCTGTGAATACAAAACCAATTCATTCACCTGAATGGTGCTATGCAATGCATGTACAGTGTACACAGACGGGGCATCACCCAAAGTCTGCAAACACTTTCAGTGTGCAAAAATATATATACGGGTATGGACTACCGGTAGTCATTATAGTTAACAACAACTGTTTAGAACGGGGACCGGGAGGGGGAATAGAGATAGGCTACTACGAGGGGGGGGGGGGGTGAGGTTGAGAATTTCATGATGACTATCGTGACAGATAGAGAGATGAATAGAATGAGTGTCTCTATCTCTCTCTCTCTCTCTCTCTCTCCCCTACTGTCTCTCTATCCCGCTCCTAATTAGCGCCGTGGCTGTGATGAATGGCACTACACTTATAGGACCCCAATCGGCGGGCTGACCTTGTCATGTGGGTTGATGGGGTGGTGTGACTCTACACCCTGGTCCCCTCCTCCCCTCCCTCCCTCTGCCCCCCGCTCAACTCCTACCACCTTCTGTGGAAGCAGATGCTGCTAATGTCTGTGTGCGCGTACTGTATATTATGCACATACGGGCTTCGTCCTCTGGTTGCCATATCAGCCGGTCATCCACGCACCGTGTGTCGCTCACACATAAAACACATGCTCCCACACACACACACACACACACACACACAGTATGTGTTTGGATCCCTTTAGCTGTTTTTTGTTTATTTAAAGGGATTTGTCTTACTGGGGTTCTAAGACAATAATCTACGTTAATAATAAGAAAAACATTAAATTCTGAAATATCTAGTAAAGTATTTCACAAGTCATTTATCACATGAGAAAATAGTGAGGGATTACTTTATTAGACTTTCACTTTTCAGTCTGCTAAGATGTCACAGTTAAAAGTGTTAAGAGTGTGAATGTAACTCTGAAAGTGTACAAAATGTATCCAAAAGGTCTTTACTTGCGCACCTCAGCCTAATACGGCTAGTCCGATGCATCACAGGAGCAGAGGACAACATTTGCAGAAGGGATAGACACTGGAGCACGTCGGACAGTTACAAGAAATTACTGACCTTCCGACCTTCCCGAGAGTTAGACCTTCGATGTTTCCGATGCTTTCGTGTGACTCTTTAGTATGATTTAGGGGGGTTAATGTATACAGACCCGTCTGGAGTGAGTGGTACTGTACTGTACTGTACTGTACTGTACTGTACTGTACTGTACTGTACTGTACTGTACTGTACTGTACTGTCCCTCCTCCCTGGCCTGTGTGTGTGTCTGTGTCTGTGTGTTAGGCTGTGCAACGGTGACACTTGGTGGTGAACAAACGCTATAACGCTATCTTCGTGCTCGGGACAGACCCAGGGACACGCACACAGCTGTCTATAGGAAAAGAAACACAAAAAGTTCTGGCGATAAAACCATGTATATCCTTCCTCTCCCTCCCATTCAGAGCAGTAAGAACTGGCGCGCTGCAGTGGACCTGACAGGCCGGCTGCTGACAGCTCACAACCAGGGATATGGCAAGAGTGGCCAGCCCACGTCCCACACCACAGAATCACTGCAGGTACTGGACTGTACCCCCCCCGTGTGTGTGTGTGTGTGTGTGTGTGTGTGTGTGTGTGTGTGTGTGTGTGTGTGTGTGTGTGTGTGTGTGTGTGTGTGTGTGTGTGTGTGTGTGTGTGTGTGTGTGTGTGTGTGTGTGTGTGTGTGTGCTGGTTAGCGCGAGTCTGACATTCAGCCTAGTGTCTTCTTGCGTGTGGGTGTGCATTTGGGGAATATACAGAGTCATGCCCGACATGCCGCGTGCGTGCGTGTGTGAGAAAGAAGCTGAGAAGCCAAGAGATGCCTGCATATATTACAGTCAAAGAAAAGAAGCACGCATGGATTGCACGTCACACACACACACACACACTGTATGACAGACAGAGGGCAGTACTTCCCAGAGAGAACAACAGCTGTGATCAGAGGAGATAGGAGATACGCTTGATATCTCTCTCTCTCTCTCTCCTTTTTATCTATACTTTATCTATTCTCTCTCCTCTCACCACCAGTGTATTGGATCAATGTCAGATGAGGCATAATTTGCTTGTATGTTTTTAACTGTGCACTAATCAACGTGTGTGCGTGTTGCACGTCTTTCCAGCTGTGGTTTGTGCGTCTGGCGCTGCTGACCAAGCTGAACCTATTCCAGAACGCCCACCTGGAAATGGAGCCGTTCGGTAACATGGATCAACCAGATCTGTACTACGAATACTACCCTGCTGTTTACCCTGGCAGAAGAGGTACACGCACGCACGCACGCATGACTGTAGCTCAGGGGTCGGCAACAAGTGCCGTGCTTTTATTTTCTTGAACGTCAGTGTGACAAATCAACTTTACTTTTAATTATGACACCACATACAAAACATTTGAAGAAAAAAGTCCTCATGCACGCCTACGGAGGGCCAGGTGCGTCGGAGCAATGCACTGCAACAGCAGGAAAGAGGGGAGTCCCGCACACTGCCTTCACTTACAGAACTTCTATTAATGTTTCCATCAATCAATGCCCGGTGAAAATCCGAGACACCGAAATTGACCACTGGGGACCCCCCAGTTTGGGAACCACTGTTGTAGAGAGACGGGGAACGCAGAGACAAGCGAGAGTGGCATTCAGCAACATTGGTCCAGCTGGGAATGGAGCCTGGAACTACTCGGTTTGTGGTATCACCCCATCAGATATTCTTTACATTTCCTTTTGAATTTATTTCACTGACACATCCGTGTCAGTCAATACTAAAAGATGTGGGAACATCAAACCTGAAAGGGATCAGAAAGGGTCATATTAGTCTCCTTTACTCCTCCCTCCACACAGCCCATTCTAATTAATGATCAATGGCTCTTGACACTTGCTCTAAGCTGTAGCCTAATATAACTTTCAAGATAGAGATAAAGATATTCAGGAATGTTTATCAGTGGAATCCTGCAGATTTAGTACATACGGTTTACAGTTTACACTAACATGCCAAGCTAGGCATCTATCTAGTTGGTGAGCCTGTAGGCTACTGGACCCTCAAATTGATATTGTACATCTGCTATTTGTGTTTGCCCCAATGTATAAAGTATATGGGAGTTTAAACGATTGTGATGCTGTATTAACAAATTGTGCTGCTACTACTCATTTCATGTTTGAAAGCTTCTGTAGGATATACTGTATATACACGAGGCATTATGAATCCCATTCCTCAATGTGCCGCGAAAAGCTACGGCGAGCGCTAGCGCTGCGGTTCAAGAATATGCCTCTTCCTGCGCTTGAACTGAACATATATCACCCACCTCCTTTATTGCCCACCAGCATACCGCCGCACCACAGCTGGCCTATTAAATATTAACAGGAGAAAGTTGTGCAACCTCAGGAGCTTAATGTGAGACGGCACCATTGAGAAAGTACCAACAACTCTACTTGTCTCCGGCACCACTACTTTGGTTTAGTTTAGTTTTTTTTTACACTGCATGAATTGTTCTCTAATGTATTCCCAATGCTTTTGGATCCACCATACCCCTAGGGCTACCACACTGAAGGCAAGGCGCGCGCACACACACACACACACACACACACACACAGAAGTTTGCACGGCAGCGACTTGTAAGGGGAAGGCAACCGATTGAATTTCCTTTGCTCAATATTAAATGCTTTGTGCCCTCCTACTGTAAGGTGCCCGCAGACAAACTGGCACGAGTTATAAGCCTAGTCTGGGCATCAAAAGCGGTTCACGTGTTTTGGCTGGGCCCGGTGCGCCCGCCGCATCGACTATCTATTATCCATGATCGCACCGGTGGAATGGGGGGGGGGGGGGGGGGGGGGGGGGGCGTGCGCCCAACGTGTGAGCACTGGCTGAGCACTCGGAGGGAAACGGCACAATGAAAACATACAAAACGGCTCAATAAGAGTAGTCAGAGTGTCCGAGTTTGACGAGTTATGAATACGTTCACTAGTGCAGTGGTTCTCAAAGTGGGCGGGGTCTGTCTGGAGGCCCCCAGGGGTCCTTGGGGAGGGCTCCCCAGCATCGCAATCATTTTAACCACTATCTATATTTTATACTTTGTCTATTGACAAAATAGCAAATGTACAAACTCACAGCACGGCATGTAAAATCGTAAAAAATTGGAGAGTTGTGTCAATTAAGGGGCTTCACTGGACCCTGGCAAATCAATAAATTACACTTTTCTACGATTGCGCGCGCAATCGCCAAGGTTAAACACCAAGTGTAAGACTGAGCTTTGATGCCAGTCAGGCTCCATTTTTGAAAAGCAGCCCGGCCTGTTTTTTTTCTTTTTTGACAGTCTGGATGAAAGAAGGGCCGACCTCTGAGCGCCCTGAGTGTCGACTGGTTTGATGTCAACCACAAAGAGGGAGACGAGGAGAGAGAGGGAAATGAATACGGAGAGAGAGAGACGAGGGAGGGAGACCAATGGCCCTATTTTCGTCAGTGCCTTGCCCCCTATTCCTAAACTTCTTTGCCTTTTTTTTACTATTTTGGAGAAAAAAAAAGAAATTGTTCAACTATAGCCGATCTACATTGACACGTTGTGAGCTATAGATCTTCTATTTGAACTTTGGTCTAGTCTGCTTCGTCATGTTTCAGGGCCGACTACTGCTTTCAGCCCAAACTGGTGGGTCTGGTGGTGTGTCGTCCATAGCAAAGATATGTTTTGTTTTGGTGCGTGATGCAGAGGCTCCAGGGTTGTCAGATTCGGTGAGTGAAACGGGTCTATGAAAACAAGCCCAAAAGAAGCAACCGGTGAACTGAGTGGTGCAACTCCCCTCTCCCCCCGTTGGAGTTGGAAACAGTCTGTTGGAGTTGGAAACAGTCTGTTAAAACAGTCTTTTGGAGTTTGAAACACTCGGTTGGAGTCCCACCTTATATGTTAGATGCACTGTTATCTACTGACTTTATCTCGTCTTTCTTTTGACGAGACTCAGTGATGCACTTATTTTATTCTTTTTGCTATTTTTTTGCAAGCGACCCACTTCGTCACACCACTAGTGTGAACAGAAATAGCAGATCTACAAGCTCTAAACGTGTCTCATCGTGAAAAATCGTGAAAATGTGACGCAAGTCTTTGAATATAATATTCTTTCAGAACGAACATTTCTAGGTCAAATCTTTGCTTCTAGGGGGTTCCCTGGAACAGCATATTTTCAGATCATTCTGGGGGTCCTTGACATGGAAAGGTTTGAGCACCACTGACATAGAAACATCGATCTTTCTGAAAACTTCTAAATGGGTTAAATGCCTGAAAAGTAACAGTATTTGGACATACACTTCTAAATGGGTTAAATGCCTGAAAAGTAACAGTATTTGGACATACAGAGTATGAGGTTTCCACCCGGCAGAGAGGCAGAGACGATATCAAAGAGAACCTGATCAAAGACCTGGCGACTCACCTGTTCCTCAGGGAGCGCTGCTCTCTCTCTGTGTGTGTGTGTGTGTGTGTGTGTGTGTGTGTGTGTGTGTGTGTGTGTGTGTGTGTGTGTGTGTGTGTGTGTGTGTGTGTGTGTGTGTGTGTGTGTGTGTGTGTGTGTGTGTGTGTGTGTGTGTGTGTGTGTGTGTGTGTGTGTGTGTGTGTGTGTGTGTGTGTGTGTGTGTGTGTGTGTGTGTGTGTGTGTGTGTGTGTGTGTGTGTGTGCGTGCGTGCGTGCGTGCATTCTTCAGTGCATGTTCCCGCATGCACACATTGCATGAATTTATTTTTTGTTTTGATAGCAAGATAAATACTGGGCCACTGTGTGGGCATGAGAAAGACATTGTGAGTGCGTGTGTGCACGTGTGTGAGAGAGAAGGGTGAGGCAGAGCAGTGAGTGATGGTGCTGTGCTGTAAAGAGAGGGAGAAGGGGTGGGTGGAGGGGGGGGGGGGGGGGGGTTTAATAAGCAACCATACGTAGCTCAATGCCATCTGTAGGTTCTTGCCTCCAGGGCTCCGTGTGTGTGTGTGAACGCGCACGTGCATGTGCAGTCTGTGTGTGTGGGCGGACGGGTTTATATTCTCATCTCTCTCTCTCTCTCTCTCTCTCTCTCTCTCTCTCTGCTTGTCTGCCCCCCCCCCCCCCCCCCCCTCAGTCTTCTCACACTTATCATTCTCGCGCTCAGTGTTTGCTGTCAGCCATGTCTTTCTTAACTCTCTCTTTCTCTCTTTCTCTCTCTTTCTCTCTCTCTCTCTCTCTCTCTCTCTCTCTCTCTCTCTCTCTCTCTCTCCCCTTTCCCCTCCTCTAATTTCATCTCCCTTTCTCCTCCGATATGCCCCCCCCTCCCACCCGCCATTTATTTTACCAACTGTCTGTTCAGGTCTATGACACTTATTTAAGTCCTGTTTTGTACTTTGTCATACAATGCTGTCGCGGGGGCAAACGATAGCAGATCGTCAAGCCCCACAACCCGTCACGAAGTGACGTGTTGTGAGCTTGTAGATCAGCTATTCTTTGAAGATTTCGGGAACATTTGAAAAGCCTATAATGACATTAAAGCGGTTAACTTATCTCGACACCTTTTCCTCTGCAGCATTGTACACTTTACGTATCTTACTCCTTAACGTCTGTCTGTCTGTCTGTCTGTCTGTCTGTCTGTCTGTCTGTCTGTCTGTCTGTCTGTCTGTCTGTCTGTCTGTCTGTCTGTCTGTCTGTCTGTCTGTCTGTCTGTCTGTCTGTCTGTCTGTCTCTCTCTCTCTCTCTCTCTCTCTCTCTCAGGTTCCATGGTACCGTTCTCCTTGAGGCTGCTGCATGCAGAGCTGCCGCAGTACCTCACCAAGCCCCAGGAGGCGCTGGACCGCCTGCACAGCCTCAAGACCGTCTGCCTGGCTGTTCGTACACACACACATACACATACACAACATTACAGTGTAGTTTTTTTTTTATTAGTAGTTTTTTTTTACGCACGCACCAACACACACACACAAATGCAAATAAATAAAACGCTTTCTAAAAAAACTCTCAATTCTTCTCCCGTACAGATTCTGAACAATCTGGAGCAGGGCATGGCTGAGGATGGCAGCATGATCACCTTTACACAGGAGAACAGACAAGGTAGTGCACACACACACACACACACAAACAGACGTTTGGGACATCAAAATTAAAGAACAATTCAAAAGTAGACGGAAATAGCTGAAAAGTAGCCAGAACAGCGTAATTACACCAAACCTCTAAATGTCTAACCTTAACCTTAATCTTATATTATTATTATTATTATTATTATTATTATTAAAGTGAGAACCAGGAAAATGCACCCCACTGTGGCTATATTTTTCAAACTCTGCTGTACTGTACTTGTGGGCACGTGCGTGGGCGTGTGCACACACGCACACACACACACACACAAAAATACACATGTGCGTGTGTGCGCGCACGCACACAGACATATGGTCACAGAGCTGGCCCATATCCCAGACTGCATCACACTGTTGGAGGAGAGTGAGCGAGGTCACATGCAGGCGACCAGTGGATAGCGTCTATGTACACACACACACACACACACACACACACGCACACACACACAAAGCACTGAAGCAGACGCACACCTGGTGCTGGACTGATGCACACACCACACACACACCAGTGCAGTGTGTGTGTGTGCGTGCGTGTGTGCGTGCGTGAGCGCTGAATTAAAGTCCTCTCAATGTAAAGCAGATGAAGGACGATCAATAGTGTTGGAATCCACCCTGACCTACACACCACAGGGGAAACACAATACATACATACATGTTGGGATTCCTATAGGCACGGCAATGCCTGAGAACCACTGATTCTAGAAGTCTTAGTCTAAACTGTCATTTGGCCCCCAAAATGGAGGACCTCACTCTCAGTACTCCAGCCACCATTCCACCTCTTAGTTTGTTGGTCCGTCTTCTCTTCTCCCACACCAGACCCTCTCCATCCAAAGTTCAGTTCTTCTTCTCTTCTCCCACACTAGACCCTCTCCATCCAAAGTTCAGAGCAGACCTTCCAAAACGAGTGCTATCGTATTAAATGCATTGTTCCGTGATGAAACAAAAAGGAGGCCATGTGTTTGGCTCTGCGGTGTCGAGAGTCGAGAGAGAGAGAGAGAGAGAGAGAGAGGGAGAGCGTTTAAGCTGTTGATTTGAGGGGGTTGGGGGGGGGGGGGAGTGCTGAGCAAGAAATCAATGGCTTGAAGACGTGCTTAAATGTACCAAAAAGGCACTGGGGTAAACTGCATGTTTTTGCGTGTGCGTGCATGCCAGAGAGAAGGGTCTTCCGAGCATGCGTTTGTATAAGCGAGGGTTTGCCAGGTCACTCCACTGCTGAACGCAATCAGCTGTGCCTCCCCCCCCCCCCCCCCCCCCCTCTCATTCAACTCTCTCTTATTGTCTCTCGTCGGGTGGAAAGCTCACAGGTCCAAAACCGTCAAAAGATTCAAGCGCAGCAAAAGTAGCGGCTTGAAGCGTGTCGCTTCGCGCAGTGTTTTGAGCTTTGCAGATCTGCTACTTTTGATGCTTGTTCTGCCTGACGCTGCTGTAGTGTGATCGAGTAGGGCAGTCATTTATGAACAAACACAATAACTTTAAATATGGAGATAAGAGGTTTTTGCCCGACAGCAACACTATTCTCTCTGTATCTCTCTCTCTGTCTCTCTCTCTCTCTTCATCTACTCTCTCTCTGCTCTCTACTCTGCCCACGCAGACAGTCAAGTCAATAACACTGAGCCTCGCCTTCACACATCAGACCCCTACTGAGTGATTAGCTCTTCTCACACACACACACACACACTGGATTTCACACGCGCCCATGCATACTCACGTGTGTCGTGCTGAATACTAAATAGGCCTCCTCGCGAGCTCTATTCCACAGTGCACAGCGCACGCACACACACACACACACACACACACACAGGCTGTCTGTCTGGGATACACTGCCGCAGTGCCTCCTCACCTTCTCTCCCTAAAATAAGCCTCGCGTAGAGACAGAGTGAGAGAGAGAGAGAGGGGGGGGGGGTTGGATAAGGGAGGGGGGGGGGGGGGGGGGGGGGGGGGGGGGCGGTTGGATAAGGGAGGGGGGGGGGAGTGTACACCTAGAATAAAAGATGGAAACAAGTTTGAAGTGACCAGCCATTAGAGCTGGAATTCCTTTAGGATTTTAATGATTCCAGTTTCTAGTCAAACATATTATTGTAGTGGTGATTCTCAATGTGAGGTCCAGGGATATCCCCAGCAAAATACAGCAATTATTATTTGTATCCATTATAGGTTGGCTGTTCGAAAATATCTGAGGCTCAGTGGCCGGTAGAATTTTGACACCGACGAAGGCCTGCGCGCCAAAACGCGCTTGTCTGTCCGGTATGACTGCTGCTGCGGAGCACTATCTTTATTAAAGACTCTTACTCGACTGGAAGTGCGGATTTAATTAATTTTCTTTCTTTCTTTCTTTTGGAATCTGCACCCAGCACACGCCTGAAACTATATCAAACTGTCTGAGTAGAGCGAGCCTTTTCCCCTGAAGTGAACCAGTAGAGCAGTGGCTCAGGGGTAGAGCACCCACATGGCTCAGGGGTAGAGTAGCCGGTAGAGTTCCATCCCTGGTTCCCCTGGAGTTGGTGTCGAAGTGTCCTTGAGCAAGACACTGAACCCCTAATTGCTCCCGATGTGCAGGTTGGTGCCTTGCATGGTGCCTTGACATGTTCAGAAGCACACTCAGAATGCACCTTTTTAGACTGGCTTGTGTGCCCCGACCCCCCCACACACACACACACACACGCCCTTCTTGTTTGTCCATTTTGATTTTGTTTTCTAGTTTTTAACCTTTTTAACTAGTTTTCTAATAAAATTGTTTTTACTTCTGTTCTGTAAAGCGACTTTGGGTACCTTGAATAGCGCTAAATAAATCGTATATATTATGGTTTCTTCAGCTCCGCCATCGGTGTGTGCGTGTGTGCGCGCGTTTGTGTGTGTTTGTGCGCGTGAGATTATGGGTGTATCTAATGCACAATCTATGTAAATAATGCGGGCATTGCGCATAGTAGTGTATGTATGTAGTGTGTTGAGTGTAAGCTGTAGTAGTGTATGGGAGTGTGTTGAGTGTAGTAGTGTATGGGAGCTTAGTAGTGTATGGGAGCGTAGTAGTGTATGGGAGTGTGTTGAGTGTAAGCCGACAGGGTAAACAGCCACTGGTCTTGACTCGTCTTCTCCTTGGATGTTTCAGCCTCTCTCCAGCTGTGGAGGTCTCGTCTCAGCCGGGTCATGTTCTCCATGGCCAACTGCCTGCTGCTCATGAAGGTAACGTGTGCGGCGTGCGCGCGTGTGTGTGTGTGTGTGTGTGTGTGTGTGTGTGTGTGTGTGTGTGAGCGCGCATGTGTGTGTGTGAGCGTGTGTGTGCACATGCATGCTGTGCACACACTAAACGCTGTATCTAAACGTCAGTCTCTGTCTTGCGGGACCAGCTGAGTCTCTGTAGTAGCTTTTTTGTTTGTTTCTCGGTATGTCATTATGTGTGTGTGTGTGTGTGTGTGTGTGTGTGTGCGCAGTACTCCGGATGTGGTTGTTGGTGTGTGTGTCTTGTGTGAGACATTCCCTGATGCTAGGCTAGCGGAGGATTCCCAGTGAAATCTCCCCAGACTGACCACTAATTGGATTCTTGGTCAGAGAGAGAGAGAGAGAGAGAGAGAGAGGGGGAAATGAATGGGGTGTGGATTGGAGCCCACACACTGTAGGCAGTACCACACTGCCATCTACTGGTGACAGTCTGGAAACTCTGGACCCCATACACACAACACACACACACACGCACCTCAACTAAATGGCAGTTAGGAACCAAATGGACCCGTTGCCCAGATTTGACAATATAAATAGAGATAGAACTGCCATTAAATGGGGGTCCGTAGCCTAATGCATATCAAACTGGGGGTCCTTGAAATTAAACGGGTTGAGAATCACTGCTAGAGCCGTACAAATCTTCTCGGGGGGGGGGTCCGCGGGCTAATCAAATTGGGGGTCCTTGACATGAAAATCCCCAAAAGTTTAAACATGGAGATAAGAGGTTTCTTGCCCGACAGCAACGCTATTGAAGGGACATGATGTCACATGTGGCCCTCAAAAGTGTAGTAATACATCCCCCCACACACGCGTGCACACACGCGTGCGCACACGCTCACGTGCGCTAACTTCCCTGACCTCTGTCCGTGCTCGGCTCAGCAGTGCAGTCACCATGTGAGCAATGTGTAGCGGTGCAGAGAGGGGGGGGGGTGGGGGGGCACATCGACCCAATCATACTCCATAGCTTTGATTAATGTACCCTCTCTCCCCACCCTCTCACCCCCCCACTTATTTACCTCGCTCGTCCTCTGTATCTCTATACCCCCCCCCCGCCCGCCGTTTATTTCTCTTACACTACACATTCTATCCCTCCACCCCGCTCTACGATCGTTCTCTTTGCGTGCCGTTTATCTTTGCGTGCCGTATTGTGCGCTTAACAGTTTTCTGAAAAAGCTGTTTCTATGTCAGTCGTTCTTCGATTTTTCTAAAATAGCTAAAGCGTAACATAATGCTAACACAAAAAGGGCTTCCCGCCCCAAAATGGGTTAACCTATATTACACCTCTTACTGTTTGTATGTCTCTCTTTTCTCTCTCTCTGTCGCTGTCTCCCCATGTCATTAATTTCAGCCCGGTTACATTAGTTTGTTTTTATTCTTTGTCGTACGATGGGTGGCGCAAGGACAACCTTTTGCCAATCCAAAAGCTCACAAAGCTTCACCATCACCACTCGTTGCGAGCTTGCCGAGAGGCTATTTTGTAAAACTATTTAGAAAATGTTCCACCTATAGACCAATACAGAAACGTGTCCCCTGGTCGCAGCGGACGTATTTCCTGTAGGCGGTGTAAATTGAATGGTAGAGTGACTGACGTTAGTCTGCTCAAACGTTACTCTTTTTACCTGCTTTTTACTAACACTAACTTTACAAAGATGCCCAGAACATCGGGGTGAACCTGTGTAGTTTATGGCTGCTCCGACAGTACTGGCAACATTCAACTTTGCAGAGAATTACGGAATGTAAAAAAATACACTGCGGTGGCCGAGACCAGAGCCATAGAGCAATGGTTGAGACGAAGCAGTGAAAGGTACATAGTGAGTCTTGCCCAATACCCAGTCTTTCTGTTGTATGAACACGAGGCTGCTGTACTTTATATCTCTGACTCTAAATGCTTAGTATGGGGTATAGTGTATAAGTACAGCAGCCGTTTGAGCAGACTAACATCAGTCACACTACCGTTCAATGTAGTATAAGACCTGCGAGTTTACGGCGCAGATATGTCGTCTCCGTCTACAGGAAATACTTTCGCTGCGATACATCATCACGGCTCGGCAAGGACTTGAAAGTGACTGAAGTTGTGCACGGGAGCGCGCGTGTGTGTGTGTGTGTGTGTGCGCGCGTGCATGCGTGCGTGCGCGCACACGGTTAATACGGCATCACAATCATTTTAACCACTTCATCCTTTTATATGTTAAAAAATAGCAGCTCTACAAGCTCCCAGTGCGTCACCTCGTGCCACGCTGTGAGCTTGTACGCTATTTTCGAACATTTTAAGTACACAAATCCTCTTCTGGGGGTCTCCCTGACTACATCTTTTAGGATAGGGGTCCCCAGTCAAACGGTTTCGTCAGTTTGGTGGGGGTCCTTGAAATGAAAAGGTTTCTCCTATGTCTCTCCCTGTGTCTCAGGACTATGTGCTGGCTAGCCTGGGCACCATTTCAATTAGGTTATATTATCCTGTCGGGAGCGGATGATATCGTTACGCCATGTTGTAGTATTGTTTTGTAGTCGACGGGCGGGAACAACAGGCGGCAACTTCCTTTTCCCTAAAACCGATTTTTCTCAATAAAAGCTTTTATTGAGGGAAAAGGAAGGAACCTTCCTTTTCCCTCAATAAAGTTGCCGCCTGTTGTTCCCGCCTGTCGACTACAAAACAATACTACAACATGACGTAACGATATCATCCGCTCCCGAGAGGATCATACGGACTTTTGAAACAGAGACCAGGCTTTCCTCCGAGGTGGTGGAAAGCCTGGTGAGGCAGTAGAAACATCTCTCTCTCTCTCTCACTATCTCAGGACTATGTGCTGGCAGTAGAAACATATCACTCCATCATCCAGTACGAGCCCCAGCAGAGAGTGCAGCTGCTCAGTGGCATCGGACGAATCTTCCTCCAGGTAACCACCTCAGTAACGTCTTCACGCCTCTAACTAAACCATGCACAATACCTGCATTCTAACCACCTCAGTAACGTCTTCACACCACTAACTAAACCATGCACAATACCTGCATTCTAACCACCTCAGTAACGTCTTCACGCCACTAACTAACCCATGCACGATACCTTTTTGTAAGATATGTTGGGGGCTTTTTTCGGCCTTATTTTTAACAGAATTGTTAAAGGGAACCACAGGGATCTGAGCCAAAACGAGATAATCAGAATAGATACTGTGCCAATCAAAATATTACGAGATTTGATTAAAATATAAAATAAATATAAATATTTTTTTTGGGTGGGCAGACATCACCAACGTGATGTTCCCCTGGTGGCGTCCGGGTGGGTGGGCAGACATCATTATCTTAATGGTTTACCTGATTTTAATGTCATGACATGTTTGTCACTACTGGCCATTGAGGTCACATTGTAGCCTATTAGCTAATGAGGTATATCAATACACACACACACACAGTACAGTACTACTCTCAGTTGTAAACGTGTGTGCGTGCGTGCGTGTGTGTGTGTGTGTGTGTGTGTGTGTGTGTGTGTGCCCGCGTGCATGTCTCCATGGCCAGATCGGAGACATCAAAACAGCAGAGAGGTACTTTGAAGATGTGGAGAAGGCCTGCCAAACACAGCCCAGTCACACCACATTCGTGCTGATGAACAGGTAACGTGTGTGTGTGCGCTCGCGCGTGTGCATGTGTGTGTGTGTGTGTGTGTGTGTGTGTGCGCGTGCGTGAGCGAGCGAGCGATCCTGATCATTTCGTGCCTTCAGAAAACAAGAAAACAATTGCGACAGGATTATTTTGGGCTCTGCGATGCGGTATAGCCCCGTGATTCCATCAGGACTTTAACCCATTTTAGACCTGAGGACGATTCTACGAATGTCTTCCAAATCCTGACAGTTTTCTGAAAAACCATATGTTTCTATGTCAGTGATGCTCAACCATTTTCATGTCAAGGAGCCCCAGAATTATATGAAATTACCCGCGGACCCCCATCTGAAAATATATTGTTCCAGGGACCCCCCCCACCCCCCCCCCCCCCCCCCCCCAGAAGCAAAGATTTGAGTTACAAATGTTCGCTCTGAAAGAATATATATTCAAAGATTTGCGTCACATTTTCAAGGTAGCGCAGCACTCGGTGCCGCGCTACGAGCTTGTAGATCTGCTATTGTTCACTAGCCAAAGCGTAACGTAATGCTTAAAACACCAAAAGGGGTTCCCGTCCTGAATGGGTTACCCGCTCGGCTGTGTGCCCTCACTCGCTCCGTGTCAGTTGGCGCGGTAGGTCACACCTCCTCCACGTCTGCGGCACAGCAGGGTGCCGAGCGCCACGCCAGCCGAGCCGAGGTGACAGAGACTGTGCCACTCCCCCAGCGGGGGTGTTGATGTTCAGGTCACTCCGGCAAGCGTACGGGTCCCCCTTGAAAAATGAAATGCTGCGTCTCAAGGGGCTCTCCCTTCAATAAAAGGAATCTGAGAGCTCCGTGATTTGATCACCGCGGCTTTTTATTTATATCTAGTAGCGTCGCTGTCGCGCAGAAACCTCTTATCTCCACAGTCAAAAGTGTTGGTGTTTTTTTCCCCATAAATTAACGCTGTGCTTGAACACACTACGGTGTCACGCAAATGCATCAAGAGTATAGCAGATGCGTTTGGAGCTGGTACCTGTAGATCTGCTGCTTTTGCGTTTTTTTTTTTAAATATTTTTCTATCCTGAAAAGTATCTGTTTTGGACATGAGGTTTCCACCCGACAGAGACGTTCCATATGATGTGGTTTTTTTTTTTTTGTTATGTTCCAGGGCTTTTGTCTATCTCAGTCAGAATAACTACGGTGAAGCTCATTCATCCTTCGCAGAAGTCCTGAAAATCGACCCCAAAAACCCAGTGGTGAGTGACTGCACACACAGTACACATCGTGTGTGTGTGTGTGTGTGTGTGTGTGTGTGTGTGTGTGTGTGTGTGTGTGTGTGTGTGTGTGTGTGTGTGTGTGTGTGTGTGTGTGTGTGTGTGTGTGTGTGTGTGTGTGTGTGTGTGTGTGTGTGTGTGTGTGTGTGTGTGTGTGTGTGTGTGTGTGTGTGTGTGTGTGTGTGTGTGTGTGTGTGTGTGTGCGAGACAATGTCTGCGGATCACGCGTCGGTCTGAACAGCCACTGGCTATGCACAGACGACAGACACAAGTACACAACAATAATCATCTCATAAATTATATTTGGAGCAACGTCATCATCGACATCGATGGACTGGCATAAGCAAGCGTGCCATAAGCGAACTTTGAACAACAAGCTGTGTGCCTGAGGAATTACCTTGTCTGTCTTCTGTACAGTAGGGCTATGTCATTGTTTGAGGGGGGGGGGGGGGGGGGGCACTGAAACCACTGATTTGAAAGGCATTTGTTGAATCGGCCTCAGCCAGGTCTTAATCAGCGTATGAGGCGTTAAGCATGGTGTTGTGAGCTTGTAGTTTGCCTATATTCACAATATTTATCTGTGAAACCAATTAAAACTAAAAGTAATACCTACAATTACAAGTGCTTGTCATAGTGTCCCCAGTTCAAATATGATTATTTTGGGGGTCCCCAGTTCCAAATATGATTATTTTGGGGGGTCCCCAGTTCAAATATGATTATTTTGGGGGTCCCCAGTTCCAAATATGATTATTTTGGGGGGTCCCCAGTTCAAATATGATTTATTTTTTTGGGGGGTGTCCCCAGTTCAAATATGATAGTTATTTTGGGGGGTGTCCCCAGTTAAAATATATTTTTTGGGGGGTGTCCCCAGTTCAAATATATATTTTTGGGGGGTCCCCAGTTCAAATATAATTTTTTTGGGTGTCCCCAGTTCAAATATGATTCTTTTTTTGGGGGTGTCCCCAGTTCAATTATTTTGGCATCGCTGCCTGAATGGTTTGGGAACCCTTGCTCTAGGGAGCATAAAGGTGCACAGTAAATTCCATGGGAATCCATCCAGTTAAATATTTTTCAGAGATCTTGGATTGGATTAGCGGTGCTACAATCGAACACACTACTCAATCATCTGTCTGTCTGTCTCTCTCTCTCTTCCCATCATCCTCTCTGCCTGCCTGTCTGTCTGTCTGTCCTCCAGGCCAACAACAACGCAGCCGTGTGCCTGCTGTACCTGGGCCGACTGAAGGAGTCCCTGGGCCAGCTGGAGGGCCTGGTGCAGCAGGACCCGACACTCTACCTCCACGAGAGCGTGCTCTTCAACCTGACCACCATGTACGAGCTGGAGTCGTCTCGCAGCACCCAGAAGAAGCAGGCGCTGCTGGAGGCCGTGGCCTGTCGAGAGGGAGACAGCTTCAACGCGCAGTGCCTCAAACTGGTCTAGGAGGACAGAATTAGAGGGACTAACATTTGTCCGGTGCCGTGCGCTTAAAATAGCCGATCTACAAGCTTGCGGTGCTTTGCATTGCGAGCTTGTAGATCGGCTATTTGCTTAGGCAGTGTCCGACAACAGCACTGCGCTTTCATCGGCCGCGATGCAATAAAAAAGAAGGAAAACAGAGGCACATATATTGCAAGTCTGCGGTGCCAGAAAGGGAACCGTTTTAGTTTTAGGCTTGGTTTACCAAAACGTATTAAAGATGAATTTTGCCCTTTTGTAAATATATGAATAAAGGCAACTTTAGGTCTAATATGATTTAGGAACCAAGCCCAGGCCCAATATTTCTCTTCGGGTCGGCCTTGGCAGTGGACAGTGCGAGGACAATGACGCAAGAAAAGTCATGGCCCAATCTGCTCAGAATGTTAAAGCACGGGATAGTTATGTAAGGAAGACTCCAGATAGTAAAAGGAGTGCACGGAGAAGAAGAAAATCCTGTGTGTTTAGGACATTGATGGTTTTTTTAATGATGCGGTTAAACTTTAAAGCTATGTTCATTGCTGTTTCAATTATCTAAGAAATAATAATTACACCACTACAAAAATCTATTATCTACGAGTAGTGACACAGCCAGGGCACACTACAAACATTTCGTGGCTGTCGGGCAGAAACCTGGTATCTCCATATTTCTTTGTTTTGGTAAATTGTTGTCCAACTTAAAGTGTCACACAAAAGCAGTGAAAATAGCTGAGCTAACAAGCTCACCATGGGGTTGTGAGCTTGTCAGATCGGCTATTCTCACTACTTTAAATCGTTTTTTAAAATAATAATAAAAAAAGGAACGGTTTTGGGTTTCCACCTGATAGCGACGGTTTGCATTTGGAGTGGCTTGGGTGTTAACACTGCCACTCTGCATGACTGCAGCGCTATACCGTAGCCGACAGCGTGGGCATTATCTGCATTAGCCAATGCGTTGTTTTTGAACATTCCCTCTTAGACTACAAGAAGCCCTGTTGTATCACTCCTTTCTTTCTCTGAGCTGTTATCGTTCCAGCATTACTGTGTTGTGTGTTGATATAAATTAGGGTGGCACACTTGTTTTCAGCTCAAGTTACATATTTAGGTCTGCGATTACCTCATGAAGAGAAAGGGAGAGAAGAAATCGGTTCGGGTTTTGCACTGTGTCCTATCCACTAAACGCAACGGAATGTAAGTTATCCAAACCATGTACATATCGTAGGGAAGTTGTTGTAAAAAGAAACCTATATATATATTTGTCTTGCAATTTGTTTTATTGATTTATCCTTATCTTAAGTATCACTGTTTACATGGATCAGAATTCATTTAATCGCATTGTGTGTTCTGGATATGAAAAAACAATTGTTTTATCCTCCATAAGAATCAACTTTTATGTCAAGAAATTCTGATAATAAAAAGACAGGCTGAAAGTCATAGCAACGATTTAATTTCCATGTGAAGTCATCCGTCTACAAGAGATGCTGTACTTTATCAACACTTTTCATTATATCAATGTACAGTAACTCGCATTACCTAGTATGATAGCTGTGTAATCACATGTTTAGAGTAAAGTCATTTTAAAGTGACGGTGCCTAAATAGAAATAAAACCAAGGCACAGTAGGTTATCTACAAGAAGGCTTACTAGTCTATCCTGATAATGATTTTTACATGGTCCATTATATCCATTATATACCGCCATGAACCGCTTTACCTAAAATCGTAGTGTCAACTTAAATATAAGTCACGCTGCAATACATTGCATCATTGTAGAGCTGCAATCATTATATTGATTACAAATAATTCATCCTTCGTCAATTTTCTTATAATCAACTAAATTAGTGTGATCAACCACTTAAATGTCACACAAAAAAATGCTAAAAGAGTCAACGTACAAAATCACATGTCACGATGCAGCATGTTGTGAACTTGTAGATTGGTTATATTTTAGCTCGTTTTGAAAATCATTTTTTATAAAAAACAAAATCTATAATTTATTATAATCAATTAGTTTATTCAGGCAGTACTACACTATGTTTTTGTGAGGGTACCTACCCTAGGGGACACGGGGAGAACATGCAAACTCCACACAAAGGCCCTTTCGCCATCAAATATACAAGTCCAATGGGCTCCATGCACAGCAGCCATATGAACCAAATGGACCCGTAGGGTTTGTTTGTATGCACACAAAACCTTCGTACAATAGAGGGTATGCATAAAGTGAATGGCAGATCGAGTGACAAAGTGAATTTGATGCAATCAAATAGGACGTTTGGGCTATCAAGGCCAGAAAGTGGGGGGGGGGTTTGCGTTCCCGCATAACATTCCCGGGTATGATGATGTCACGCACATACTATATGGTCCCTGGTCTTACCCAAATACTCCAATCCAAATCAGACTTTTATACTTCACTGTACATACTGGCACCTGGCCAAACAATAACTATGTACTATGAAGTCTCTCTCTGCACTTCGTTTCCAGGCACTTTCATGAAGACATTAAGCTTCTCTTCTTCAGTCACTGTAATGAAGCAACATACTTCTGACGGATCTCAAAGTCGTCAGCCGGTCGGTTGTGAGCCTTCCACACGGGCTCCCCCACAAACAGTCTCATAGCTTTAGTGTAGTTCTGTGGAAAGATTGCAAGAGTCAAATCATTGTGAATGTAGCTATTAAGCCTGATTTAATATACATAGTTGTGCGATGGTGTCCTGTGTCGAACATTGACCGATCTACAAGCTCACTAGCCTCGGAAACCCAGACGTTTTTATTTCCAGAGAGACAAGAAACGTCTGGGACCGAGTCCACTTCAATTCGGCATAGAGTAGCGCAAACGTCGATCATTCTCTGCTGATTTCTGATCGTCTGCACCTTTGTTAAATTGACGCGTACACACACAATCCTCTCTGTCGCTCTAATTAATTAGTCTCATGTCGCACAGCTGCATCTATTGCCGATTATCCCGGCGGATCCTGCCGGGAGCTGCCTATGCCATAGAAAGCATAGGTGGACCCCAGGGCAGGCTACAAGCTCACAAACTTGTAGATCGGTTATTTTTGGTACAGGACACCGTACAAATGAGAACTTGCACAGGACACTTCCAAGTATAAATCACACTTTACTTCATAGTGTAACAGTAATCACAGCAACAATGGAGGATTTAAGAGGGCTCAAAAATACAGAGTGCATGTGTGTGTGTGATTTAAAGACAAGATCCTAAATCTCAATCTCCAGGGGGTTAATGACAGGTCGTCCAGCTAAATTACGTTTAGTTTGGAACCAACTGGACCCTTGTGTGGGTCTGTAACTCCCAAGAATGTATAAGTGCAACAAACAGGTCAATTTGGTTCTATCAGAATAATAACCCTGAGGATTTTACAGTTTAGATTAGCGTCCCAGAGATGAAACATTTTATTAAATGGGGGTCTGTGGCCTAATACATATATTATTGTCTCTCTCGGGTGTAAACCTCATATGTCCAAACCTGTTACTTTTCAGGATGCATACGGTAATTGCATATTCAAAAGTAGCAGATCCACGAGCTCAACGCTTTAGAGCTTGTGTGGATCTGCTACTTTTGATACTTTGTGTGACGCCGTAATGTGTTCACGTAGGGCGTTAATGTACGAAAGAACACAAAAAGTTAGAAAATGGAGAGGTTTCTTTTCTGCCAGACAGCAACACTATCCAACTGTGGATGCTTGAGAATCACTGAGCTAATCCACAGCCACAGACTCACAGTGTCGGTGAGGGTGAAGCGGTGGTAGATGCCTGCAGGAAGGGTGATGAGGTCTCCTTTCCTCATGGAGATCCTGATCCAGCGCTCGTCCTTGTCCCTGACGTCGAAGTATGCCTGGCCGTCCAGGACGTAGCGTATCTCATCGTCCAGGTGGAGGTGCTCCTCAAAGAACATCTTCAGCTAGGGAGAGAGAGAGACGAGACAGATAGATAGAAATATACAGCCAAGAAATTATCCAGTGAGTCAATGGCGTCGGCGTGTGCAAGCGTTTAGGGCAGGGGTCTTCAACATCCTTCTGCCCAAGGACCCCTTTAGCTGTGAGAGATGAAGCAAACTTTTTCATAAATGAGCTAGATAGCTTCATAGACCTTTTGTTCACAGCACTGTCATAGGTATTGTGTCAAGTTTTTTTGTGTACACATGATTTCCATGCAGGTGATTATTTCACCTTTCAAAGTGTGGGGAGTTTGGAAGCACTCTTTTTCAATGACATAACATCCTGCTGCCTCCTGCATTATGTGCAGGAGGTATGCAGGATTGGCAAGTGATTTCCAATGAGTGCTTCCAAAGTAGAACACTTTAAAAAAGTATCACCTGTACAGACTTTATTGTCAGAAAGTAGCTCAAAACATATCTACGCTGGATTGTTATGAAACAAATACTTTGCAGATAGATAATTAAATCTTTCCGTACAGCAGCTATGTTGGTGAGTTTAACGTTGTTTAATACAATCAGATAGGACTTTTCCGTTTTGATGTATGGGCTGTCAATGGTTGGTGTTGCAACTCTAGATTCAACATATTAGACTAAATCTAGAGTTGCAAGTAACAGTTGAGGCTAACATTCCATGTGCTTGTCAGGGTGGGGGGTCCCCAGTTCAATATGATTATTTTGTGTGGTCACAGTACTCATTTGTGAGCTGGGGGGCCAGGGCTGTGTCTGTGTTCATGTTAAATGGGAATTCTAAATGTGCATTGTGCCATCCAGCCTGCCATGGCAGTGGTTGTGTGTGACATGGATAAGCTTTCTGAAAACAAGGGATGAAAATGTCAGTGTGGTGAGTTAATCTCTAGTCTAGATAATAATTGTGACTATTGATTACTTAGTTTGATAGTTGCTGCCATACTGCAGTTTCACTTGTTTCCAGGCAGGTGTGATTGATTGATTAACAGTTTTCAAAGACACGCACAGGAAAGTACAGGTCAATCATCATCATTTTTCGACCGCGGTCGAGATCGTGGATTTCACAATAACACGCCAGACTTCCCGGTCCTTCATTGCCATCCCCAGTTCCTGCTTACTGATGCCTGTGTCCCTAGCGATGACATCAGGGAACGACAGTTTTCTACCTCTGGTCTGCTTTGAGGCAGGACTCCAGAGAAGATATAACCTGCATTGTCAGCTCTGTAGCAGTGGCCGGCAAACTGTGTTCTTCTGAATCGGACTAGTGAAGAAACACTGAAGGTTGCCGTATATTAGATTAGTCGATGGGTGGCTCTTCCAAGACAGATTTTGTGCTCAAGAAGCAACAGGTCAATACAGGGTCTGCTAATGGGATTAAACAACCAAAGCACTAGGGCTTGTTTCCATTGGGGTCCTTATAGTCAATTAATCAAATGGTAGACTCCTGGAATGAGGCCTCTCACCTTTTCCTCATAGTTCGGTAAGGTGTCTTTATGAACGCTGATGATATCCGTATAGGAGTAGCCTTGGTCTTTGCGGAGTTTCTCCAACTCTGGGTCTGCATCATAGATATCTGCATTCAGCTGGAGAAAAAAACACCACAGCAGCTTTGATCAACAGTAAAAAAAATAATTCAAAAAAGCTACTAAACAAACGTAAATTAAACTATATGATATAGTACTTTATTGTCTGTTCACACTGAAATGTGTATTGCGACCCAGCAGCCATGTATGCAGAACACCCCCACACACACACCTCTCTCTCTCTCTCTCATTAGCAGGCACAGCACTATCACTCTCTCTGTTTCTGGCGCCCCCTACTGGTACTAATAAGTCATATACTCATACGGACATTGCTGGTAAGCTGGTTGTAGGAGTGGTTGCACCACTCAAGACAAGAGCAATGTCCACCACTTAGATTACCCCATGGCTACAACAACTCCTGATTACCGGTAAGCCTCAAAGACGACTGGTGGGCAAAGGACCTCTTTAGTTTGACCTTATTATTGTATGCTGCTGGGACACCATTATCTCCTTCCTGAAGGTATAGCAACCTATATTCTCCATACAACACATGTTATAGTGTTTGAGTAGCTGGTCCATAGCTATAGTGTTTGAGGTGATAATCCTTGCTAACCTTAGGATGCTGTTATACGTAGATGTACAGTATATAGAGGTTCCAAACGGAGCTAACGTGGATGTATAAAGTTTCAGAAGTGGTTGTCCAACAATCTTTGAACAAATGTTCAGTTGTTGCAGCATTTGTGACTTTAGGGCTGCAAACAAACATCCATAGCAGGTGGTACTCATACTACAGTAGTTGAAGAACACTCATAATAACAGAACTAAGTGAAGAACAAAAGAAGAATCCGTCTACTATAGCACCGAAGTAGCCCCTCTCGGAACCCTCCATAAAGCTTTTATGAAATTTGGATTTCGCTTTACAAAATGTCAGAAACTTCAGTACCATTGGGTTCTGCTTGTAGGGCTAGCACCGAAGGAGCTTAGACGGCGAAGGAAGGAAGTAGATTCAATTCAACGGTCTGCAGTCAATTGCACACACAGAAAAGATGAATTGGTCATCTTGAGATTCTTCTCATATTTACTCATTGCATGGCTGCAGACTGCAGTCCTGCAGAGATTGCTTGTAAACTTTATTTCTGAAGCTAATAAGCTAACGATGCTAACGCCAGGGCAGCATATATAATACCTTCCAGTGTGAAACGCCGAGCTGTTTTAGTTGGTCCAGAGAGACGGGCTGGTTTGGACTGAGTTTATGTGGAGCTCTCTGATCTTCATCGGAACTGTCCATGTACCAGGCCTCTATGGTTGACATGATGCTCTTTAAACTGTTCAACCACACCACACTCAACAAAACAACACAGAGCTAACGGTGTGATAACGTGCACGCTGGTACTTCCGGCAACAACATGGGACTTGGGATGCTGTGGTCAGAGCCTGATCCACGTATGTGCAGATCTTCACCAGCAGGTGGCAGTAAACATCGAATCACCATCATTGAGGTGATTGAGACAGAAACCAACGTGGTCACACAGCTTGTACAGTAGTAACCATATTGAATTAATCAGCCAACACTCCCCACTCACAGGTGGTTGGCTTGGGAAGCCGTGGATATGCACGGCTTGGGATACACTTCCTTCTCAGAATGCATTTCTTTCATGTGGATTCCAAGGGATTCGATTTCCCAAAAGTTATGTAACTGATCTGACAGTGCCTGTTCCTCTCCGACGCTGATGTGCATCACTTCAATGTCCACAACAGTTATGATATTTAGCGTGGTGACTTCTCCTTGCACCAGCTATCCAAATACACTTTCCAGCAGTGCAAATATAGTCCTTCATTCAGTCTCTCCATTTTTCCTGAGACCATTTTCCAATATTGGTCTCCGCCAATTAGGACTCCTCTGCATCCATCCCTATGATGGGTACATCTGCTATGGGCATTCATTTTCCTTCCAAGTCCCAATTATCTTTCCGTTTGGCGCTCTATTTTCCCTATTTTCCCTGGACTACAGTCCAGTTATACATTAGTATAACTGCACTTTTCTCTTCACAGATGAGTAACTCTTAACGAGGCTAGAGTCTGCAGCACCATGGTGACTGAATCCCTGCAGTCAGCCTTCAACCGTGAGTATCTGGGTTATAATTACTTATATACAGTCAATCAACAATATATGAATTGTATGACTGGCTGAAAGGAAGGCCAAAATGTGGAGACCACACAACGTGTTCCAACGCAATCGCTGTTGTTGTGAGCTTGTAGATCTGCTATTTTCGGCAACGATATTTGGTAGAGGGGAAAAAAGAGGGGGCCAAGGATGGACCCCATGTCAGCGAATATAGGTCAAAGGGGTAACCGTCGGTCACAGTTCTTAAGTGTACATCCCAGTAGTGGATGTGAGTCAAACAGGACTCTAATCCTAGAGAACACCCCCTTAAACGTCAGCAAAGAAGCAAACTGTTTCACGTCAAGGACCCCCAAATTGACATTTATTAGCCCACGTACCCCCATTTGAAAAATATATGCCAGGGACCCCCATAAGAGAAGCATTTTATGGCTCTAGCAGTGATTCTCAACCATTTTTATTTCAAGGACCACCAGTTTGACATGCATTAGTATACGGGCACCCATTTAATGGCATTTCTATCTCTGGAACCCAAATGGACCCATTAGAAGAGTCCCATTTGTTTCCAATTGTACACTCTCTGAGTTACAGACCTATAAGGGTCCATTTGGTTCCTACATTATATCTATCATTTAGCTATAGGGAGCCCCTGAAACTCCCACCGGACCCCACTTTGAGAACCATTGTACTACTAGTCAAGGGTTCGACTCACGATCCTGGCGACCTTTGCCACGTGTCAACCCCCCCATCTCTCTCCCCATTTCCTGTCACCATACTTAGTGTACGCTATCCAATAAAGGCAGAAAAAGCCCCAAAAACATTTAAATTTAACATTTGTTTTGTTCCGTAAAGATGAGACACATATTGGTGACTGGTCAACATTCTGAAATGACAACCCTGCAGAAAATGTGTATTTGACACGCAGCTGTTTTCTTGGTATCATCTGTACCAACCAAGTCATGTAAAAGTAATTCTTATGTATTTACACATAAGCACAATTAATGAGCTAAACCTGACACTGTGGACTCATGACATGTCCACAATAGCCCATGCCCTGCTCTAATAATAGTCCTATTCAGAGCTACATGTGAGTGAGTTGTTAGTTAGTCATCATGTTCACAATGACACCTGCCCCACTCTCTTGTTTTCCACACGACTGGTTCTCAAAGTGGGGCCTGGCGACCGCCAGGGGTACTCAGGGGGTCCCCAGCTAATGAGGAACCGTTTAAGCACTATATCTTTATTATACTTTTGTGTGCCTATGACATGCACAAAATAGGGATGCCAGCTTTGATCGAGGTTAATTTCCCTAATCACCATGCAGCTATATAGAAAGTAATCAATGAGCAAATGTACGGTGTGTGAATGACTATTCAGATCATAGGATTCTCTCTTTCCACCTAATTTAATCTGACGACAAATTTCACCCACTGTTTTTTACACCAAATAATTTAGCATGGGGTCCCCTGGCACCAAATGCCATTGCATTTGGGGGGTGCCGCACCTTCTATAAATCCTTCTGAAGGTCCTTGATATCGTCTGAGGACGACGTAGAAATATGTTTTTTTAGAAGCACCTGAAACAAACTGTGACCAGACCTTTTTTGGTACATTATGTATACTTTACATAGTACAGTACACAGCAAAATCCTGAGTGTTGATTCAAGAGTCGAAGGAGGACCCGTGCAGGTCCATTTTTACACTCTCAGAATTAAATCAAGACTCAGGATTTCTGGTGTGTGCATGCATTCTTCTCAGTGATATTTGAGTCACATGTTTCACTCCGGGTAGGGGGATACGGTGACACCGCTATATGTCACCCATGCTTTGGGCAGGAGTGGGGAATTGAAAAGACTCTGAAAAGAGAGATGGGAGAATCCCCTTTTTAGGGGGGGTTTAAAGAGTGTCTGTGTCAGTTCTACTATTGACAATAACAAAGCAGTATAATGGGATGAGAACACGCATGCGTACTGTGTGCGAGGGGAAATATTTTGACTGAGGCCGTATTTGCAGTGTAGTAGGTGCATGTGTGTTGATCTGAGATGTGGCCAACTTGTGAATCAACCCCCCCTGGGCTTTGACATGGGACAGTAGGTGGGATTTTGTCACTGAGGTACAGGCGTACTACTAATAGCGAGGTGAGTGAGTTGCTCAGGTTGTAAGTCTGCGCTGAGAGAGACTAATACTAGTTGTGGACGTCTAGCCGAGCACGCAGCTGAAGTATGGATGGGATTTGTCTCCTCGGAGTGTGTGTACTTGTCGTGTGGTCTATCACACCTGCTTCTTCCCAGGATTCATCCAGGTAAGACACTACAGTATGATAATCGCTTTAATGGCACAAAAAAATCAACTTTACATTGCACGATTACAAGTGTAAAACAGTGGGTGAAATTATTATTTGTGCAGCCTAGCTCTTAAAGGTGCACTAGGTATATAATATAATATAATAATAATATATCTATCAGCCAAGTATATTATTGTGCTGATGAGTTTCCTTGCAGAAAAATAAATCCCTTTGGCTGTAATCTGGTTTTATTCCACTGTTTATGTTGACATTTCCACTGCTTAGGTTCCCCTGAGGGGAGGATGGAACTCTTAATTGATCAGTTTGAACTTCAAATTGCTTGTGCCATAAAAGTGTCAAACTTGTCCTGTGCTTGTTAGTGCTCTCTCTAGTAGATTAAAGCGTCAAAGACAGCTACCGGTTTGATTCCTGTCAGAGAGTGTGTTTGTAGACACACAGACTGGCCTAGTATCCCTTTAACATTGTATTTACACGACGAGTAAGAGAGCATACAGTAATGACATTCTGACATTCTGAGATTTATTCTCCTTTAGTATCGCTATTCAGTTACAAGTACAACTGCTTGTTCCTCCCTGGTCCAGTATGGGGTCCATGTATCTGATCTCAGGTCCAGTGGTGCTGCATGCTGGGACCCCCACGCCACTGGCTGTCACCGTCCTCACGGACTCTCCCGTTAGAGTGTTGGCCCAAGTGACACAGGGCACCTCTGAGTTAGCCCTGGCAGAAGACACCTTCCAAGGAGGTAACACTGGAAATACACCCGGGCCATACTGACTGTCCATCCAAAATTACTCCATGTTGTCACGTTGTCTCTCTCAGCTGCGAAACATTGAATATTACAAATGTATCGACTGAAAGCTAACCAGGTTTCATTCCATTTACTCTGATGTAGCACTTGTACGCAAGTCACTTTCGATAAGAGCTTCCGCTAAATGCCTAAATTATCAATAATTGGTCTGGGACGCTATGTTCATGTGCTAATCTGCTAATTATAATGGCTTCTAGTACTCTATCCTTTCCTTATCCCCCTTATCTGTTACTCCTAGTTGTATCTCTATGTATCTGTCCTGTGTTTCCTGTGCTGCCAACTTAATTTTCCCCATGGAATTAATACATGTCTATCTACCCTACCTACCTATCTACCTACCTACCAACCACCTATCTAAACATGAGCTTGACATTACAAAACTGTACTAAAGCATTGTTTTCTTTTAAAGGCTTGACTGGGATTCTCACACTACCTCCGGTGAGTATATTTTTTCCTTCTCTCTTTGTTTAAATTTAGACAGCCAAACTCTTCTGTTTCATAACCCAGTGACTCATATATGCTACGGTTGTAGTGTTTAGATAAGCTGCCATTATACAGCCAGCCAGTGCACAGGTTCACTTAACCCCTAAGAATCTGCTTGTCGGTTCTTCAGATCTCTGGAAGCTCTACAAGCCAGAGTCCTCTCGTGTCCCTGGTGGTGAGGGGCTACCAGGCTGACAAGCTCATCTTCTCCAACACCACCAAGCTCAGCCTCAACAGCAGAACTGTCTCAACCCTCATTCAGACGGACAGGTCCCACTACCGACCCGGAGATACCGTCAGAATCAGAAGCGCTTCTGTCCAGACCGACTATTCTCCATACGGAGGAAGGGTGGATATATGCATACGGGTGGGTCTCTCAGTCTGCCGTGCTTGTGAGACATTGATACAAGGGGAGTTGAATAGGTTTATGGTCACCGACACCCATTGTGGGGGTTCTGCTGATGTTCCTTTTGTTTTTGATCAGGACCCCGGAGGTAATGTCTTCCAACGGTGGGATTCTATGGAGAGTCACCTGGGAATTGTGTCGACAGAATTCCCATTGTCCCACGCCTCTCCCACTGGACAGTGGAGGATCACGGCTACAGTCAACGTAGGCTTGCTGTATAGGAATGCATGATTATAGCATTAACACATTATTCTCGGATTATGTGCTGTTGTACAAATGACTGCTGTCAGATGAATGGATGACTTTGCAAAAGCGTGGAAAGACATTGTTAGAGTTAAAGGATGGCAAACTTCTTTGACCTTCTACTCTCTTATCCTGTGCAGGACATGACAGATGGAAGCTCATTTATTGTTGAAGTCTATGGTAAATAATATTGTGAATCTATTACATTTCATTATTATTATTTTTAAACTATTACACACTTGATGAATAGTGATACCGCTCCTTCTAATTTGACTGTCTCACTATTACAGAGCCTCCCCACTTTGAGGTAACGGTAGAGACTTCTCCAGTAATCCTAGTTGGAGATGACATCTCAGGAACTGTGACAGCCCAGTAAGTCATAAGTCTTAACTCCCATGTACTGTATTTCCATATGATGGCTGAGCATAATTCTGGGGGTGGCAATGGATCAGGGTTAAAGTGGCCGGTAGTGCAGCCGGATGGGAACCACAAGGTTCCCAGTTCAACCCCGGGCTCCCCCAGAGTTAGTGTCGAAGTGTCCTTGAGCAAGAGTTGAATTGCTCCCGATGTGCCTTGCATGGTTTTCTCCACCATCGGTGTATGAACGCGTGGGTGAATGTATGCATAATATATATTTGTCTGTGTGTATCTCCTATAGGGACTCTAGCGGACAACCTGTACAGGGGACACTGTCTGTCTCTGTCACATCAGCTGTGCATGGCTCTGGCCATCCATTGAGCTTGAATGAAATCAAAGAGGTGAGTCTATAGTCTATATCCAATCAGTTCCATTACACCATGATTTAACTCTCAGAATTAAATGATCTCTCAGGGCTTTTACTAGCTGAAGAGGAAGAGTTAGAACCTTGACCGCACATTCACAACATCCCCGGACCCCGGTTCAGTCAGGAACACGTCATGGATAAGATTTACTGTAACCGCTCATCCTACTATAAATGCGCACCCCCGCAGGGAGTGCAGTGTCCGGACTCGAGTCGGTCGGACCCACGGTTCTCCAGAACCACCACAAAAGGCTCTGGTCAGACTCTGCCAGTGGGCCTAATCAGCCTAAATCCCCTCCACTGTGCAATTTCCAGCCTCTGCCTCAGCCAATTGATTGCCATGTGCTGCCACGAAATTATGTGATGGCCCATTTAAAAAAAAAATTACCATTGGACTGAGTACCAGTGCACATTATGACTACAGCAAGCCTGATCCTAGCCTCACATTAACATTTATCAGATCATCATGGGCTGTCAGACCATTGGGCAGCCCCCAGTCAAGCAGCTAGCATGCTAAGCAAAATCAGGCAATGCGGTGCACTGAATTCAGTTGAATGGAGTTTCAGTATCATTTGTTTAAGCTCTCCAAGACTCTGAACTAGAAAGGGGGAGGCTCGGGTGGTGTACTGGGGACAAAGCTTTGCCAGCAGAAGCATCAGTGTACTTGATTGATTGATTGAAATATTTATTAACAGTTTGTCGAATGACAGTACATTTCAAGCACAACTCAATACAGAGACTGTTAACTGTGAGTGGACGACCCAATTAAGCATTACACTTGTTTACAACAGGGTCCACCATGTTCAATTCATCAAAACATTTAGAGACGTACAAATACGTAGACACTTCTATATAGTTAAAGAACAGAACAGGAATTCATCATAAAGGAAGCAAAAAGGGAAAAGAAACATATTCAGTGAACCTAGCAGATTTGAGCAGCGGCGGTCAAGTGAAGGAGGAAGTCATGTATAAATGGACCACATGACCGGAATGTGATGTATGATGATGTATGACGATAAGATTGCCCCTCACCTCACACAAGTGTGATTTATTTTATACCGCAATGTAGAAATATTCTGAAGTAAAAGTCCGGAATTCAACATTTACTTGAGTAAAAGTACAAACATATTGGCTTCAAAATGTAGTTAATGTACCAAAAGTAAAAGTAGTCATTGTGCAGAATGTTCTGTTTCATACGTTTTCAAATGTATCTACCGGTATAAGCATTGCGACACATTCTGAGCTTTGTAGATCACCTTTTGTGTGTGTGACTTTTAGACCACTGCATATGACTCATGTGTCCAGCATGAACTAACGCAATGCTTTGTTTTGAATCTTTATAAAGGGACTCACTGCATGTCTCCCCTGTGACGTTGTGTTTTTACTACACTAGTACAAGCTCCAAAAGGCCTCTTCATTTTTGCCCCATGTTTTCAGATCCATGGGTCAGCACAGTTTTCCTTCAGTAAAGATCATCTTTCAGACCTCCTCCACCAATACAGTTCGGCTGGGAATAATAATGCCAGTATTATTGTCATGCAAATTACTGCATGTGTCACTGAGATCTCGACAGGTTAGTGACCTGTATTTGTTTTTTCTATAATTATTTCAATCTGCATTAATTTCTATAATTAATTCCGAAAATATGCTATATTTCAAATTTGTTCAACACATTTGTTCCTATGGCTGTAATATGTTTTCTTTTGTTGTAGGATTTAAAGTGACAAGTGTAGTTGATTTGCATTTTATGAAGAATGCCTACCAGCTCTCGTTCTACAATTTCCCTCGTGTACCGAAGCCATCATTACATTTTGCTACGAACGTAAGTAAAAGTCCTCATGTTTACAATCAAAATCTGCTTCGGTGATCTACAGCAGTGGTTCTCAAAGTGGGGTCCAGGGACCCCCAGGGGTACTTGGAGGGGTTCCAGGGGGTCCCCAACCCGATGTGTTACCTTGACTATTTAAAAACGGAAGATATACAAGCTCACAGCTTGTACAACTGCTATCTTTGGAAGGTGTTTTAATTATTATGAATATTTGAAGATTAATTGTCTCTTCTGAGGGTCTCTGGCACAAAACATGTTCAGACAAGTTAAATTTGGGGGTCGTTGACGTGAAAAGGTTGGAGTACTATACTGATCTACAGACCAATGAGATATGTATTCATTTCACAGCTTAAGATATCCAGGTACGACGGAAAGCCACTGAGCCCCTCAGAGTTGATGAGCCCTGTGACGGTTGAAGTCACACAGAGAACCTCCGAGGCGGACTCCATATCCACAACCATGACGCTCGCCGTGTCCGAGGACGGGCTTGTCCACGTCAGGTTCATGTTGCAGGATACAGTAGAGGGGCTTTTTATCCAGGTGGGTGCTGTTTTTAACATTCTTCCACCGGGAAGGTTGGCCATTTCAACAGTTAAAAAGTGAATGGACAATTACAGTTACAGTAGCACTAGTACATTATGTTGTTGTCACAGCCCAAAACGCTCCAAAACAAACTGACAGATTTGTGTAGATTGGTTACTTTTTTAGTGTGGTGAACCAATGTCTACAACCAAAAATGCATGTTCCATTGTGCTACAGTATGATGTACGATATCTCGCAATGCATAAATTGAGTATGAATTTCAAACCCTTCAACTCCCAAAGGAGAGAGGGGGCATGAGTCTTCCCAATTTAAAAATGTACTATTATGCGGCCCAGCTACAATATGTTGGTGTAAACCAGATTATATAGCAAAATGGAAATATATGGAAACGGAATTCGACAAACATCCCATTCAGAATATTATATAATAGGAGACAAAGAAAAGTTTAAGAAAATAAAACACTGTATTCATCCAATCACCCTATTTACACTAGAGATCTGGTTTAAAATAGTTTAAAAATATATAAAGATTTTAAAATGGATGGCGTTTGATAGTTAATTTAAACCTGCAGGGCATGATAAGGGATTTAAAATATGGAGTAATAGAGGAATGACAGCCTGGTGTGTTTTGGAGAAAAATGGGGCATTGGAGAGTTTCACAGATTTGAGTGTTAAATACATGTTGGATAAACATGATTACTTCAGGTATCTGCAACTAAGGGATTATTATACTAAGGAAATCAAATGGAGGCCCTCCATAGAAGTGAATGGTATTGTCAAAATTATTAAAAATATATACAAGGGGAAAAGATTCAAATTATATCAGCAATATATACAACTTTGATGAGTGGCAGTCATTCAACGGAATATATTCAAAGTAAATGGGAAGGCCCAGGCGGTGGCGTAACCGTCTGGGCACCCGACTGGTAATCCAGTCGCGGTTTGCCGCGGGTTCGACTCCCGAGCCCGACACAGCCTTTACTGCATGTCTTCCCCCATCTCTCCCTGTGTCCTGTCAGCCTACTGTCTGTCCCTTCAAAAAACCAATAAAAATATCTTTAAAAAAGTAAATGGGAACATAGAAATTACAGAAAAAGATTGGATACATATGTGGAAAATGCACCAATCATCTACCAATTCACGGATATGGAGAGAATTATTTTGGAAAAATCTATGCAGATTTTTTATAACACCAAAAACCAAGAGCAATCAGTTAAAGCAACAGATACAATGTTGGAGAGGTTGTGGAGATGTAAATGTGGATCACTCACATGTGTTTTGGAAATGTCCCAGGGTGGATGATTTTTGGAAAAGAATACATGATCAGATACAAAAGGTGAGGTGCCTAATGTTTTGTATTTAGGAAACTTGATGGGGGGTAAGATTGGAGGAGAGGATAGGTATCTGGTAAACATTTTAACTTGATGGGGGGGGTAAGATTCGAGGAGAGGATAGGTATCTGGTAAACATTTTATTGGCGGCAGAAAGAAAGCTATCACAAGAAAATGGGGACAGATGGAACCTCCATCAGAGGGACTTGATTCAGGATCTCATGGAGAAACTGACACACCGTCTGAGGTTACAGGAAGAAAAAAATTAGGACAAAATGAATGGTCCAAATGGACAACATTTAAGACTGAACAGAACGAATAAGAGTATGGGGAACAGCAAATGCCTAGAAACATGTAATGTAACATGCAAGGTTTGAAACGCAATGTCGATTTAAATTTATTTCTTTTGTCATCAATTTAACCTTGAGTCTCTCATTTTGATCTGTTGTTGCATGCAGGCCAGTTTTTTGTCCGGTGCAGAGACTTTGGAGCTCTACAGTGGCCACACGTCTCCTAGTGGTTCATACATTCAGATCCTACCCGTCAGCTCCTTTCCTGCACAGGTAAAGAACGGATAGATATTGAACAAATATCAATGTATTTATGAATACGTTGCAATGTGAATTGACACTTTTAACTGTGGCATTTTATTCCAGGCCGGAGTGCCCCTTGCAGTAGTTGTTGAGAGCACTTTTCAACCCAGAGAACTTCACTACGTGGTATGTTTTGGTCACATCTAACTTAACAGAGCACATACATAAGTTATCTCCGTTCATGAAAGGGTTATCTCATTTCATCTCCGCCTGCTTATCCGACGTCAGGTCGCGGAAGTAACGGTTCCAGCGGAGAATCCCAGATTTCCCTTTCCTCGGCCACATTGGCTGACTCTAATTGGGGCATCGCAGGGTGTTCCCAGGTAATCATGGAGATAAAATCCCCCCATCTGTTCTTCGGTCTGCCCCGTGGTCTCTTAACCCGCTGGGTGTGCCTGGAAATCCTCCCTGGGGAGGTGCCCAGGAACAGTTAGATGCCTGAGCCGATGACCCACCGCCGTTGGCTCCTTTCCATGTAATGGAGCAGTGGCTCTGCTCAGAGAGTCTCCTGGGTGACTGAGCTTCTTACCGTGTCCCTAAGGGAGATGCCAGCCACTGATCTGAGAAAACCCATTTTGGCTGCTTGTAGCCTATGCACAATCTTGTTCTTTTGGTCATGACCCACATTTCATGACCATACTGCAGGTGAGAGTAAGAACGAAGAATTGACCAATTGCTTCATCTAAATTGTGTGTAGGCTGCGCAACAGTGTCACTTGGTGGTGAAAAACTTGTATTTCCGTGCTTAGACATACATACAGACACAGAGACAGACATACATACACACACACACATTGCTGCGTATAGGAGTGTCTAGCACCACTCAAATCACTGTATCGGTATATCAGACTCCTCTGTACAGTTACATGCATACGGATTTTAATTTGTTGTTTGTGCTTATATAATACGGTACAAACAGACATACAGTAAATAATACAACAATACAAGAGATACAGTAAAGATAGGCTATACACAATGTTGAAGAAAGAGGAGCCTGTCTGGGGCAAGACATTGTTTCTTTTTGTGCCAAGTATTACTTGTAATTGTCTGGTATCACTTTCCAGAGGGGAGAATTTGATCGACCCGATTGTAATCAGCACTCGGAAGAATTCTAAGGTTTTGCTGTTTCTCTCCAAAAAGTGCTGCAAGCTGGCTAACAATTATTTTTTTCTCTGCCATCTTTCCAGGTCAGCTCGAGAGGTCAAGTGGTGGCAGCCGGAACAAAGACTTCTTCATCCTTTTCTCTGACTCCAAAGACGTCTTGGTCTCCCGAGGCCTGTATCACCATCTACTGTTTCGACCAGGAAGGAGAGATCGCCAAAGATTCAGTTCATGTACCCATTCATCAACTCAATGTAATTTTACTCCTCATGCAATTTACTGATCACTGAATATCCAGTGGTATTTAGTGTGAGAAATATACATCCAAACTATATTATAATGTACAGTAGGCTATATACAGTACAAACTAGGTATTATGTATTGTCACACAACTGACTCGTTTTGTAGCTAATGCTTCACCAGATAATTGTATTTAGAATGTATTTAAATAATACATTTAGAGAACATATTTAGGGATACTTTTCTAACCTGTAGGTGTTGGTTTTGATTTAAAAATATAATAATAATATTCTTCTGTAGTAAAGCCTTACCTTGTGTGGCTCTGGCATCATATGGTGTTGACTTGTTTACTACTGTACTGGCTTGGTTCTTGTTTGTTGTTTATTGATCTGTCTATAGTTTAGGGGTGGCACAAGGGTCAAGTTCCACTGTGGGGTTTGATTTAGTGTTGGCAAATGTCAATGTGGTTTTAGTCGTAGCCTTTTGAATACATTTTCATTTAGTCTTTTTTTAGTCAACTGAAATTTATTAGTGTTTGTCTAGTTTTAGTCGACTAAATATCATACGATTTTAGTCGACTAAATCTACAGTTGATTTAGTTGACTAAAATGTATTCTGGCAGGTCAAAATATGTTTATGTAAATGATTTTATGCACAGAATCAAGCCATCCTGGATCCTGATGATTCATGACCATAAAACATTTGATTATGTGAAAAAGAAAAACACAATAAAATGTTTTTTGGTCATGATTCACCAGGAACCTGGATGGCTTGATTCTTGGCTTAAAATAATTTATATGAATATCTTTCGGAAGTTTCTATGGGTGTGGATTGAACGATGGAACCAGAAAATGACTGCCACTCCTATGCCCTATACACATGGATGGGAATTGGCATATTGACCAAAATGACAGAATGATTAGAGATACAAATACAATACTATTAATGGTCTGGTGTTAATATCTGTCGCTCGCTGTGTGCCATTTCCCTCAGATGCCTCTAAACTGGAGGAGTGACAAAGCCGGGATAAAGGACCGGGTGTTCCTCGCTGCCACCGTCACTGAACCCCAGGTAGGAATCTTGGCACTGGGAGAGGATGGTGACAAACCAGAGGCTGGCCAGGAATACAAAGGACAGAAGTCACTGACGGAATGTCCCATTGACCCATTTATTTTACTTTTTTAGCAGACTTCACTGAACAAATACTGTCACACACTACCTGCTATTCGTCATCTCATGTGTTATGAACTTATGATCCACAAAGGCAAAATTCTTCATGAGATTTTGAGACACTGGGAAGATCCCCCAAAAAGTCAGGCCTTAGTGGAAGAATGTAACACAATACAGTGAATGTACTGGATCTGACAAAGCATGTCATGTTTTTTGGACAAAAGGCTTGATTTTATGAAACAGAAACTCAACCTTTTGTGTGCGCAAACATCCTTAAACATAGATAACGGTCAGATGTGGGTGATTTCTATTTTGTCCAAGTTTATGGTTTGACTGCAAATCTATCATATAATCTTCATACTGTCGCATAATCTGCCAGTTTTGACTGCTCCCCAAACAAGTGTTTGAGACGTTAATGTCAGCTACTGTATTAATTCATCATTTACAATTCAGGCATTTAGCAGACGCTTTGAACCCCAGAGCTGTATGGCTACCAAAACATCATACTTTTACAAATTCTGTAAATAGCTTATGAAACACAACGCTTTTGTGTGGGGGCTCCTTTGACGCTGTTTCACAAGATTAGAACTTGGCCTCACAACATTTTCATGTTGTGTAGCCTAATTATATTTTCTTCAATCATCAATGATCATCATTAAGAGGTAGTAACACTGTAGCATCGCTTGGGACCGACCGGTCAGACTGGATGTAATCTATCCGTCGACTGCTTTGTTCGGGGGTGACTTTGCTGTTCCTATGAGCTGGTAACTCTAGTGTTTATGATGTGAGGGCGGGAGCTAGACCTGTGGGTTGTGGAAGAATACATAATGCCCAAGGACAAAGCCACGCCACTTAGGTTTGGCTGAGGGTGACCTTTTAGTGGCTCCATACTGCTGGCAGGTTTAGTGTGTGCGTGTCAGAATAGACCATATTGAACCTGAGCTCATCCTAAGCCCCGTGGAGATCACCCAACGTCTTGCATCACAAGTCGAGATCTGACCTGTATTTCAAGCAGGATTCATATTTCACGATGTAAGGACAGCACGGTGACTTATATTCTACTAACTGTATTGCTTTTATTATCATGTCAGAGATGCACCGTGCACGGCTTAACCTCACAATGAAAATGTAAGTCACGGCTTTGTGTTTATTCACAGCCACAACAAAGCATGTTTACGGCTCAGGTTTACTCCTACTGTACTGGTGACTGTAAACATGTAAACATCTGAACTGTCTCTCACCTACTGCAGGAGTGTAATGTTATGGTGCTGACCGACGCCAGGCCGCATAAGACACAGCAGACTCACGAACATGAAAAGGGTATGATGATTACAGTATGTTGAATTGTCATAAACAGTCCTCATGTGTAGATTTTTATGTAGATTTTGATTAACATTTTTGCTCTATGCATTTTGTTGACCAAAATAGCGTGCTCTTATGCACACACATGCCATTTTGGAAAGAATTTGGGCCCCTTTCCTGCTTCCTTCACAGGTGTTACCGATGATACTAACGAAGGCTCTGTTCCATTCGGTTCAAACAGTCAGGGTGCTGCTATTGTGTATGTTGGCTCACTGGAAACACTCTGCTATACCAGTAGCCTGGCTAATAAGCCAGACACGAATCTGCCGTTGGCAAAAGAAATAAGCCTTGTGGTATGAGTATGGCTTATTAGCCAGGCTACTTCACCAGTGGGTCTCAAAGTGTCCTTGAGTAGGGTCCAAACGGCCCTGTATGGGTCTGTAACTCTGAGAGTTATGGGGGTCCTTGAAATGATAAAGTTTGAGAACCACTGCACACTAAATAGAACCAGGGACAGATTAACCCCCACGAGGGCCCCTGGGCCGGGCTGGTGTTTTTCCGTGTTTTTATCATCTTTTTGACCTAAATTTAACAAAATCAATGGCCAATGAAGGGCCCCAGGAGCCCTTTTCAGGGCGTCAAACCTAGTACCTTAAGGTCCAATTTCCCTGAAGGGCCCCTGAGAGCCAAGGGCCCCAGGGCCACTGGCCCAATGGCTAATTTGTCCCTGAATAGAACAGAGCTTTATAATTAGTATCAGACGTATATGAAGAGTTATTCTGTCTGCATATAGCCCTCTAAAAGGCAATATATAGTTTTGTTTTGGTTCCCTCTTCTGGAGATCAACCAAAATTGCAAGTATTGTACACTATAATAACTGCTCTTCTGATTCTCCTTTAGGTCCACCAGAAGAGGATATCCTCATGACAGAGAACTACTGGAGACAATGGCTGGAGCAGCTGGGCTCTATTGACACATTGCCACAGATGGACACTGACACTAGGTACTGTAAGCAATCGTCACACGCGTTCTATGATGCTACAGTGTATGTCACTCATTTTGGGGGGGGGGGGAAGGGAGCTATTTTACTGATTTGGGACAAGGGTTGAAATGGTACATAAAAGTAATTGGTTTTAAAAAGTAATCGATAATGGAAGTTATCCAATAATAATAATAATCTATCCCTATTTTGGGGCAACACAAGCGTGTTTTCTTATGTTTTGCACAAGTATGATGCTTAAGTGCTTAATTGATTATTCGATTTATCGAAAAAGTAATCGATAGAATAATGTTAAGTTAAGTAAATCAATAACAGTTGCAGCCTTATTTGGGACTGAGCACTCCTTCTCTTGTACCAGGGTGTGGGAAAGTCTGCAGGTACCCGAAGCACATGGCATCAGGTTTCGGAGAGAGGTGGTGGGGAGCGCACCTGAGCCAAAGGGGGTATGTACAGCAGAAACACGTTTTCTATACGATTTGAGATCGTTCGCATTACAGTTTGAAGTGAGGATGATGTGAATTTACTGTAATGGGTGGAAAGGGTTACTTTTCAGGATTCAAATTCAAAAGCAGCAGATCGACAAGCTCAAAACAAGTTCCTTCGTGTCGCATTTCAAGCTTGCACATCTACTAACTTTGATTGTGTGATGCTGTAGTATAATCAAGTAGGCCATGAATTTACCATAAAAAATATAATATTTAATATGGATAAGAGATTTCTGCCCGACAGCAACGACATGTAACAGATGCATTGAAGTCGACCCCAAGGCACTAGCAGTGTAGGACTGACTTTTGGTCCCGGGTGTATAGCGGAGCCATGACTGACATTTTTACCCAAGGAAGGTGTCGGGTGGGGAGTGTTAAGTAAAACTCAAACAAAGAGCGGTATAGCAGAGGTACATGGATGATGCATTAGAAGGACCATAGTGTGTGCGTGTATAGATGGCTGAGGCAGTATGAATCTATTCCTCATGATGATGAAGTCACCCACTCACGTCATTTGCGATTGACTTTGATGTACGGAAGACCTTTTTGTCTTAAAAGGTCTATAGTCTTGGCCACAGTGCCACACATCGTGTTGGAGGGGATAGCACTATAGTGCTGCACTATTCTAGCTCAAATGTGAATCTCGATTTTCCCTCACCAGAATTGAGATTCGCATTTTTTGCCATGAAAATGTTTATTGCCTTTAGTCTGTAGTGTTGGTGCTGAACATTACTACATTCAAAATGTGGCACCTGGAGCCAACTACTGTGGCTTTAAACAAACAGTCAACATCAATGTGCTTACTTAAACTTAAACTTAAACTTCTTCTTAAAGTCTCTCTCTTGTAGCAAAAACAATCGTGATCTTTTTTCAATTAATCGTGCAGCACCATCTATCGCCCCTCAAAAAGAGGGTCCCATAAAAGTCGATTTTATGGGACTCACACAAAGTGACACGTTCTAAGCTTGTAGATCTGCTATTTCAGCTTTTTGTGCCTGTTTTCAACATGAAAACGATTGACGATTATGACAAAATGACGATTATGTAATAATTGTGACACATTCAGAACTGTTCAGGAGTAATATTTTAATGTATCACCTTAATTGTCCACTTGTACTTGTAATGTCAGTGGTGTAATAGCCATAGCCAGCCACCCATTACTGTACACTAAGCCCTAAGTTACTCTTGAGTTTGATTGTGTGTCCTCCTATTATGTGGCAGAACTTATCCTTGTCCCTGGATGTCCCAGCCTGCTTAGTCAGAGGAGAGGAAATTATACTAGAGGTGAAAATCTTCAACAATCTTGAGCAGGACCTGCAGGTTTGGGAATTAAATTTACCTCCACTATTTTAAGTCATTTTTGTACTTGTGCTTTTGATACTACAGCATGAAAATCTCTTGAAGGTGACTCTCTGTCTAGTGTACCATACCATGAGTCCATGAATGATCCATTCTTAATCTTATTTCCCCTTTTCTTCCCCACTTTCCCACGTGTTGTTTTTTTCCTTCTTTTTTCCGTAGGTTGGCCTACTGGTAGAGCAGAATGAGGCCTATGAGTTTGTCCTGGCAGAGCAAGGAGAACTCGCTGTGGTGAACTCGCGGATAGTCACTGTGGGGAGCCGGGGCTCCACTTCGGCCCTGTTCCCCATCCGACCTGTGGCTGTGGGCCAAATGGAAATATCTGTGGATGCTGTGGCAAACGATGCCTCAGCCAAAGTTGTCCGGACTGTGCTCGTGAAGGTAAAACACCACTTAACTGACGGATAAGATCTCAGATTCCAAGCCCAAAAAACTCGGCACAAGCCATCTATCCAATTTATCTAACTCAAACTAAGCCCCTGTAAGCTTTGGTGAATGTCAAATGGAACACAATTTCTCCCATGGATTTGCAACGTATGAATAACGCATTTGTATTAAAATCTTTATTCGGTGCATTATGAAAGCAGTAGGTTTTATTTAAAGCTGCAATCCAAAAATCCTTATTTTTGTTATATTAAGTTTAAGTTAAAAGCTACGGATTGCATGTTATAGAGTTGTACCGTCCTCCAGACCCCTGCATTAAAAAAATAAAAAAACGAACCTTGAATAATGCAGTTAATCCTATGATAACATCAAATCATGTCCATGTTACCATATAGCCTGAGGGGGTTGAACAGTACCATTCGGAGACCGTCTTCCTGGAGCTGATGCGGCAGAACCATTCCAGGGCCATCTCCTTCGCCTTCCCTCCAAATGTGGTAGAGGGCAGCCGACGGGCTCACGTGGCAGTGGTTGGTATGTACTGTACTTCGTGTACCCTCTGTTCTTCCTGCTTCTACTATGCCACTTCCATTTGAGCACACAGCTAAATCTTGCGCCACCCCTAAACCTATTGCCTTTTTTTACTATTTTGAAAAACCTTTTAAAATGTTACAAGCTCACAACGTGTCAATGTAGATCGGCTAGTTGAACTATTATAAAATGGGGTTTTCCAAAATAGTAAAAAAAAGTTTTTTTAGGGATAATGGGCAAGATAGGGCAGTTTTATTCTTTGTTGACCGGGGTCCCCCAGACTCTTTACTAGGTACACTCCTTTTTCCCCTCTACAACAGTGGTTCTCAAACCTTTTCATGTCAAGGACACCCAAATGGAGTTGTATAGGACTATGTCCTATATTGTATAGGAACCACGTCTGAAAATGTCAGGAACCAAATTATTCATAATCTTCAATATTTTCCAAAACCTGCGCTCTGAGCTTGTAGATCTATTTTATACATTTATTGTTTTTTAAATATTGAAAATTATGATTTTGTTTAAATATTTTTCTACACCAAAATATCTCTTCACTGAAAAGAGCCAAGAAAACTTGACGCAATGCAACGCGTTGTGATCTTGTAGATCTGCACATTCTTTTACGAATGTCCCAGAATCGGGAAGCTAGGGTTCATGTGGTTCATTGCGTCCCGACACAATATGTACCCACTTTTAACTTAACGGATGGGGGAGGGTGGGCCGCCACCACCGCCCGGAGACTATTTGGGTCTTGAGGATGAAAAATGAAAACGATAGCTATCCAAATGCTGAATGTTTACAGCAGGCAGATTCAGGACAGCTGTCTCGTTAGTTGGCTTCACTCCGCCCAGGTTGAAGGGCCCTGGGCGTTTGCCATGCTAGTATAGAGGCTGGTGGAAGCTGAAACTCATTGTTCCCGTGTTTGATGTGATTGTCGGCTTTACTACGTATAATGCAGCAATCAAGACTGCATGGATGTCTGTCTCTACTTTTCCGTTTGTGTACTGTGTCATTTTCCATCCATTTATTTGTTGCATCCTAAAACAGGATGGAGAGGGGCCTTCCTCCAATCATGATCGAGCAGAGGCATTGGTGTGTGTGTGTGTGTGTGTGTGTGTGTGTGTGTGTGTGTGCTGTTGGCCTGTTGCACATGTGCATGTGCACATCTTGTTACCGGGGTGGACTGGGGCTTTTTCCGAATCACCCAAATCACTGAATGCTCCTTTAATCTTCACCTTTTATTATGCATTCACTATCAAGGACCACACCACCAATGGAAACATTTAACAGGCTTATTGATAACAGGAAGGACATGATCATGAACACTACAGCGGGAGAGAGGGGGAGTAGGATGAGAAATGGGGTGGGGGGGAGGGGAGGGGTGATGAGAACAGGGGAGAGCCAAGGTTAGATGGGCTAGTAATAGGGCTGGAGGTGGCCTGATTGGAGGTGGCTTGATAGGAGGTGGAGGTCTCTGTGGACTGCAGACATACAGAATGTCAGAATTTTGAACATAGTTTCACTCTTATCTCTACACCTACAATAAAACAATAAAATAATTCTGGACCATATCAGACAAGACCATATCCGACTAAATCATGGCTCACAATAAAAGTGTTCCTATATTGGGGTCCTAGAAATTCACGGAATTTAGAGCCTTTTTATTAGGTGCTAAGTATACAGAGCGACTAACGTTTCGACCTTGCGGTCTTCATCAGAGTTTCTGATGAAGATCGCAAGGTCGAAACGTTAGTCCTGATAAGCCTGTGCCACTGTTGAGGTGTTATGGATATAACTTTGATAGAAGCTTTAAACTAATTTGTATTGTTGAATATAGTGTCTCACACCTTCCTCTTAGTACAACCACAATACAACCTAGATTCTCTGTGGGGTTCAGGTCAGGCCAGTTGGCTGGTCAGTTAAGCACAGTTGGTGTACTGACCATGGTATTTCTGATGTGTGGGAGGCTAGCCTTTGCATCTGGCAGTCTCCGAGAGCTCTCGGCCTTTGTTAGATATATCTATTGATTCATTCCACTCTACCCTTGGAATTAATCATACTGAATTAAGGTACCGTATACTTTAGTTTAATTCCTGCCACAACTAATTGGGAGTCCTTCCAATAAAAAAAAGAAAAAAGAAAAGAAAAGCTTGAGAATCACTGAATATTATTCAACTACTCCTAAATCTCATTTCAATGTAATTTGTGTTTTCTTGTTATGCACCATTGTTGCCCATACTTGATTATATAATAACCCACAATAGCCTACTACTATTTCTGTATCAAACCACAAAGATGACATGAAATTGAAAGTATTTAATGGAACACCACAATAGTTTAATGCGCATAGCAACCTGAGTAGCGAAAAACTGGGATGGTTTATATAGTATATTTCTTTTTCACATGTGTTCCGTAATTGACAATCTCCTCTCAATCTGTGTCCTCCTCAATGTCGTCTATTAACAGATATGGCATTAAAGACAGAACAACAACACATGATCCATTATATCAAATTAGGACCTCTGGTCTATTTGGTCTTTTATACCATGCTTCACAGACATGAATATGCCTACTGTGTCTCCAAGCCATACTGTATGTTGCATAAGCATAACAAACAAACATATTATAAACCATTGCCTTCCTGTCTCATCTGTATCGCTACACACAGGCGATATCCTCGGCCTGTCCATGAGCAACGTGAACCAGCTGGTTGACATGCCCGTTGGTTGTGGGGAGCAGAACATGATCCACTTTGCGCCGCACATCTTTGTGCTCAAGTACCTGGAGAAGGTGTCTCAAGACAATGAGGAGAGGAAGGAAAGGTCCCTGGGCTACATGAGGGAAGGTATAGTCGCTTTTCATTATGATGACACATTGCACAGATTCCAAGAAATGTATAATGTCCTTATGCGTGTTAACGTATTGCGTATTCAACAGTATAGGCTACAGTGTATATGTCTCATGGTTACTAACGTTAGCCTAATGGGGCCTAGTTTTCCACAGCCCATAGTTTTCGACAGGTAAGCTCAGCTGAAGGTAATAATATTAATTGTGGGTGTGTTTTACACAAAAACACACCCACATTTAATGCTATTTATTTCCTTCTGCTGTGTTTGTCAAAATGTCTGCTGTGTGAAGGGTCTTCTGGGGTGGAAGAAATTATCAGTAAGCTTCAGTGTTTACTAATCTGACTGTGTAAATCCTCCTGTTTAGCTTATCAACGACAACTGTCCTTCCAGCGAGACGATGGCTCCTTCAGTGCCTTTGGAGCCAGTGACACCTCTGGCAGCACATGGTAGGTTATCAAAATACCAGTTTCCACTGTTCTTAAACTGACAAGGCACATATTTTGTGTCTGTTTGATTGAGAGCATGTGTATGTGTCTATATGTATGGCACTATCAATGGAAACTAATGGGAACATGTACCGTACAATATGCTTCCTCTCACATATTATTGTTGGCCTCTAATCCCTGCTCTCATGGATTACAGTTGTCAGTCTTCATCACTGCTTTCAGTCATTGGATTCCATAGCCTTGTCTTTCTGTAAAGGATAGTTTTACTTGTTTGCGGGCCGTGTCACACACTGAAAATAGCCGATATGTGGGGCTTGTAGATCAGCTATTTTCAGTGCAATATAGCCCCTTTTGGGACCCCTTGTTTGCCTTTTCTGTATTTGGGATCCCAAATACAGAACATTTTCAGTCGTGAAACGTGAGATTTGATTTAGTTTTAACCGCTCTGCTCCCTGGCGGGTCTTTCAGGCTGACGGCCTTCGTACTGAGGTGCTTCCTCCAGGCACAGTCCTTGCTCCCCGTGGACCAGACGGTGGTCTCCAGGGCCATGGACTGGCTGTTGAGCCGCCAGAGTCCCCAGGGAGAGTTCATCGAGGTGGGCAGGGTCATCCACACGGAACTGCAGGGGGACCTAGAAGAGGACCCCGTGGCGCTCACCGCCTACGTTCTGATCACGCTGCTTGAGGATCAGACCTATGTGGTGAGGAAGGGGAATGTGTTTATGCTTCAAAGGGGGGGTGTGGGGGGGGGGAGTAGAGGAGGCACCGGTGAAATAATACAAATGTTGACACAATACACAGGCCTCTATACTCTATAGTCTCCCAGAGGCAGCCTATCATGAAAAAGTGTCCACTACGGTCGTCACTGCAGTCGTTAGTAAATGTAGTCCATGTGCTTTTCAAGCATCTAGCAGAAAATGTGAAACCAGGGCACACTGACCTGTACTGTCTGTATGTGTGCAGGACACGTTCCGGGTCAACGTGAGCCTGGCCACGGCGTACCTGGAGGCTAAAGTGCTGGACGAGGGGCTCCGTAACTACAGCCTGTGTCTGGCTGTGTATGCTCTAGTGCTGGCCAACAGTCCCGGCTCGGACAGAGCCTTGGCCAGCCTCACCGCCAGGGCTGACACGAGAGGTAATGACGTGTGAATTATACAGTTTATCAGGAAATGCCTGTGGCTGGTTAATAGTACCCATCTCCATTGATATCTGAGGAATAACTATGTCATTCCAAAACGTGTTAACTGTTAGCAAATCGTCACTATGTCCAAAACGTGTTCAATTTCAGAATTCAAATTTAGAAAATCACAACCGTGTGAAGTGAGGGGCACTCTTATATCATCATACATCATCTCATTCCGGCCAATCACATCCCATGTCCAGCTTTTAATGTTACACTATGTTGTAAAACTGTCCATTCATTATCAATGGCATTTCATGTTTGTGTTAGGACAATGTTTGTGTTTACAATTACACGCACACTAAAATCTGGACACAGGCGCCCCTCAACAATAGCAAAAGTAGCATCTTGGATCTGCTACTGCTGATGCTTTTGTGTGACACTGTAGCATGACGAACAAACTATGGGTATTAGTGGTTTCTGCCCAAACGGAAACGAGATTGGAATCAGCCTTACATCATGAAAGATCAGCCTTAAATCAGGAAAGATCTATTCTATCCCGGAAGGTGTATATAGTATGTCATGTATGATAATGTCCCCATGACACTGTGTGACAGTGATTGATGGTAATGTGAGTCAACAACAGTGTCGCTGTGTACACATTGTAAGTAGCCAGGTGAAATTGTAACCACTGTTACAAAGTGATTCACACAATAGAAAGGAGACTGAGGTTCACAGATGGGTTTCTGTGCAGCCAGGGGGCAGAAAGCAGCACTAGTCTTTTACAGCATATCGCCTGTCGGGTGGAAACCTCATACCGGTATACATGTCCAAAACTATTACTTTTTCAGGATTCAAAAGTAGCAGATATGATCAAGTAAGGCATTCATTTACGAGAAAACACGCAAAGTTTCCGCCCGACAGCAATGATATCTGGAACAGCGTCCCCGTGGCCATGCACTGCAGCTGTAGCTCAGCGATTCCCACCCTGTGGGCCATATGAGGGTATTGCAGGTGGACTCCCAAATAGCAAAAGCAAAACACTACAATATTAATAATATAACATTGAAAATGTATTCATATAATTGGTCATCACTAATGTTCATGATAAAATACAATCAAATTCTACTGTGTCTCATAGGAAGGCTGTGTGGGCAGTTCAGAAAACTGTCTTCCAGTGACATCATCGTTGGACAGATATATTTTTAAAACAATATTTCGATTATTTCTATTATGGTGAGAATAATGGCTTCCATTATTGCATTGTAACGTTTCATTAGCTTGGATTCCCCATCGATGATGTCACTGGAAGAAGGGTTTCTAAAACTGTCCAGTCATCCTATGAGACACCAGCGACGGCTCCTCTGTGGGGGGGGGGGGGGGGGGGGGGGGGTTGGGCTTAGGGGGGGTTAAGTCTCCACCACCCTTCCTTCATTGTGATGCAGATGAGTAGGAACATCCAACCCGGAAAACACAATCGATGAACGTGAACTCTGTAAGTGCACGCAGCTCACCTATCTGTGGTCAGCTGGTCACTTTAAAGACATTCTAGGGGGCCCTGATCCCGAAAAGGTTGGGAAGCGCTGCTCTAGCAAGCCGACTGTAATCACGCAGCGCTGATTATAGTGTGTTTCTTTCAGCCCATGTGGTTTTGCCCCCCTGAATGCATGCATGCACGCACGCAGACACACACACACACACACACACACACACACACACACAAACACACACACACACACACACACACACGGTGATGTTAGTAAACATCCGGACATGTAATGCAAACAATCATGTAAAGAAACAAGAACAAAGTAGATAATGTGTGCTGTACAAACAAAGCCAGCAGCATGGCTCCAACATTAAAAAAAAAAGGTAACCTACTGTATGAAGATGTTTATATAGGTGCTGATTGAAGCAGTGGACTGATTGAGCTCTTCTGATTGAGGGAGACTGTTCCAGAGTGTAGCAGCGGCCAAATGAGCCAAAAGCCAGGTCAATACATAACATTTATAGGGCTGGAACAAGGGATATACAGCACAGCACCTGGGTGAGATTTGGCAGGCAGAAGTGAGCATCTGCTGCACGTCTACTCTATAGGCCAGGCTATACAGCATGCCGTTACCGCACGCACGTCACACTACTAAGGGATGCCGTTTAATCTGAAGAACATTGGAATGCAATTTTAATGTATGAAATACGGTTTTGATATTGATTGATTGTTCATGTATTACCTTAACCACATCACTCCATGCAGATGGGGTCATGTTGTGGACCACTGCCAGTGGCCGGGTGACGGATGAGAGCCAGCCGCGCTCGGCAGCACAGATCGAGATGTCCACGTACGTGCTGCTGGCCTTGTTTAAGCGTGGCAAAGTGGTGGAAGGTATCTCCATCATGAAGTGGCTGTCCAAACAGAGGGACCATCTTGGTGGCTACGGGACCACACAGGTATAGGGATAAAGGCTTTTCAGTTTTTGTTTTTGTTTGACCTGATTATCCCTATTCTGGACATAACATTTGCTGAAAATGTGCCAAAAACGCATGATTATTTGCGGAAAATGGATGATCATTCTGTGAAAAGTTCAGATTTACCTATAGCTCACAACACATTGACGCTTTACTTTTTTTTACACAAACTGATTGATTGTGTTTTTTTTCCCAGGACACGGTGATCGCCCTGCAGGCTCTGGCCGTGTTCGCTTCCATCAGCGGAGCCAGTGCCATCGACCTGCGTCTGAGGATGACCACCTCATCCTCTGCTCCAGAATCGTACTTTAGCATCAACGCCTCAACCTACCTCAACTACCAGAAGCACGAGGTGATGGGACGTGAATGACAAAAGCAAATATCACGATATAATATTATATTTGTTTTAATCAAATGCCTCAATATCGATTATATTGTGATAATAATATACATTTGTATTTCACTTTTTCAGATTGATGCAGAAAACGACCTGCGGATAGATCTCTATATGGAAGGAAGAGGATTCGCTTTGTTTCAGGTAGTAACAAGTAGTAACATACAACTACTTGAGTTATACGACTACTATATACAGCAGTGAAATCTGGCCTGTAAATGTGACACAACAGCTATAAATTGGTATCGTGACTTTATACATTGTCGGATACTTGCATGTGTGCTTATATTATCATCATCACTTTACCCAAAAACTGTACAGCTCTACTAGTGGAGTTAGTAGGGTTTTGAACATTTAGTCTTTTTGAGGGGCGCTAGCCGCACCAATGCAACCCCTTGCAACAAAAACATTTTAAGGACATGTCACACCAATGCAACTCCTTGGAACTGCCATTGAGGATAATGGTGTCATGCAACTGTACATGCAACTACTTGCAACCGTTAGGTTAGTTATGATGCAAACTTTTATCAGTCAAGTCGATGGACTTTAATGTTAGTTTAGGGCAGTAAATGACAACGTAAGACGCCATCTGACTGATATAAATACTGCCCCATACGTGCTTGTTTTTTTTCCATCTGACTTTGCCAGTCTAATCAATGATGGAAATGCCTATGCTGTATGTCCCTCACACTTAACTGTACTGAACATACAATGCTGAGGCAAAACAGGCCGATGCAGATGCAGTGCTGTAATGGACTGCAGTCATTCAACAATTAACATCTGGAACGCATTGCCTTCATGTCCTGTACTCTTGTGCATGTGCATGTCCAGATAGTATCAAGGGGGGAGTCTGTGGGGAAAGTGTGTGTGTGTGTGTGTGTGTGTGTGTGCGTGTGCCTGTGTGCGTGTGCGTGTCAAAAGTCAAAATTATGATGTGCATGGGGTGAAATTAGTAAAACAAAACCAGCTTTTGTTTTTCTTGTCATGTGTGGAAGAAGGGTGAGCATACTCAAGACATTAACCACTTAGGCTTATGTAAAAATATAGCCGAATTTCAGGCTATACAATGCATCACGATGCGATGCGTTGGCCGATCTTGGCCGATCTTTTCTTCACTTTAAATGAACAATTTTCCGAATTTACGTATACCGGTAATATTCAAAAATATATATAGCCTATAGTTTTTTTTCCACCTATATGACATGCCCAAAATAGGGACTAGTCCAGGTTGACCGCAGCTTATGTGATGAATGAATCACACAGTGACGTAATTAGACCTCATAAAGGTCCTGTGACCGCAGCCACGGACGGGACCTAAAGGCAGTAAAGTGTCCCGGAGGCCAGCTGTGCAGATGGACTCACCACGTTCTTAAACACGTTACTGATTTAATCCAGATCAACGTCTTCTACAACGTGGAGAGCAGAGCGTTCGCACAGAGCCTCCAGCGCAACATGGACGATGAGGCCTTCTCTTTGAACGTGAGCGTCTTTGATTCAGAGACGGACCTCGATCACATGCTGCTGTCTATATGCACGAGGTAAGTGTCCTGGCCTCATCCTTCCGCTACTGGTTTGACTCGGGCCACTGGTTGGCCATGAGTGATTTCAGGAAAGCACATTTTTATACACAAATGCCCATTATTATTATTTTTAAGTAAAACGGGGAGCAAGACATTTTCATGTCTTTATTAAGCTGGGGTGTCTCCGCGGAAATACAAAAAGTACCGCCCAAGGAAGTTGCCTTCATGTTTTGCAGAGCTGTTATGGAAATCATGTTGTGATAATTTTCTTGGATAACACTGCTTCTGGGGGATGTCCCAACTTTCAGCTGTAGCCTAGTCCTTTACCAGGCTTTTACCAAATGAGAAGCCTGGGAACAAGTTTGTTTTTATCCTTATCATCATCATGGTGAAGGTGGTTATCCATAGAGCGTAGTGGCTTTCCACAATGTTTGTCCATAACAAGATCCCACAAACATAATGACTAACAATAACTTTATTGGACGTCTTGGTAGATGATTATCTTGTTTGTCCACAGAGTAAAATCCTATGTACATTTATTGTTTTGTGACTCTGAAAGTGTACAAATGTAACATTTACTGGTCCATTTTGTTACGTTACTACACTCTCTGAGTTAAATTAACACTGACTTTATAGTACAACGAATATGCCAGAAGTCATACAACTGATGTCTCTCTCTCTCTCTATAGATTACGTGAGAATCAAGGAATATCTCAGACAGGCATGGCCATCATAGATGTGGGGATTCTAAGTGGCTTCAGTCTGGCTCCTCAGGACAAACAGCCAGAAGTTTTGATCAGAAAGGTGGATACTTCCCCTGGGAAAGTGAGCCTCTACCTGAACTCAGTAAGTCTGTTTGCATCATTCTAACTAAATTATGTCTATAAATGCACAGAATCTCTGTATGTTTCTCCCACATCCGGATGACTGATCGCCAAGTGGGACTGCAATTGTCCAGAAATATCTATTAATCCAGTGGTTCTCAACCTTTTCAGGCTGTGAACCCCCCAAAAATGTCATGTTTGAACTGGGGACCCCCCACCCTGATAAGCACATGGAATGTATAGGAGTTGAAGCATTCAACTCTCGTTTCCACATGTGAAAATAGCAGATCTACAAGCAGAACTCTCAAATCGAGGCGTTGTGAGCTTGTCGTTTGGCTGTTCATATAGTTTGTTTATTATTGACATATCACCGGCGCTTACCACCTCCCAAGCATGGAGTAAGAGCAACATGCATGGCTGGCATGTGAACATGGTCTTTGTGTTCACGTTGGAGCGCTGACACGATGTGGACGGTAATTATGTTAACGGAATCCGTGTCAACCATTCACTTCCTGAGCCCGTCTGTCTGTCTGCAGCTCAACACATCCGAGGTGTGCATTAACCTGTCTGTCTGTCTGTCTGTCTGCAGCTCAACACATCCGAGGTGTGCATTAAACTTCCACTGATCCGAGACTTCAGAGTGTCGCTCGTCAAGGACGCTGTGGTGAAAGTGTACGACTACTATGAACCCAGTAAGTGACCAATCGCATTCAGCTTGATATTATTATTATAATATTAACAAAGTATTGCCAAAACCATGAAACTAGACAGTATCTATTCTACACACTAAAATCCTGGTGTCAATTTAAAGGGACCAGGCACTCTATTTTCGTCCATGCTAAACCACTTATCCCTAAATTACTTACTTACATTTTCTTTTACCCAGCAAGCCAAATGACATCATGATGACGTTATGAATAACTTATGATGACGTCCTGCGGTGACATTCATGACTGGGCCAAATCACAGCCCATATGGGGATGATCTTTACGTCATTTCGAGGATGTCTTCACCAATAATATAGCTTATTCTGGGCCAGATCTGACTAGTTATGATATATGACTTAAGTTGATCTGGCCTCGATCAGACTCTCTGATTCATCCAGGGACGTTCTTCTTAGACTCTCTGATTCATCCAGGGACGTTCTTCTTAGACTCTCTGATTCATCCAGGGACGTTCTTCTTAGACTCTCTGATTCATCCAGGGACGTTCTTCTTAGACTCTCTGATACATCCAGGGACGTTCTTCTTAGACTCTCTGATTCATCCAGGGACGTTCTTCTTAGACTCTCTGATTCATCCAGGGACGTTCTTCTTAGACTCTCTGATACATCCAGGGACGTTCTTCTTAGACTCTCTGATTCATCCAGGGACGTTCTTCTTAGACTCTCTGATTCATCCAGGGACGTTCTTCTTAGACTCTCTGATACATCCAGGGACGTTCTTCTTAGACTCTCTGATACATCCAGGGACGTTCTTCTTAGACTCTCTGATACATCCAGGGACGTTCTTCTTAGACTCTCTGATTCATCCAGGGACGTTCTTCTTAGACTCTCTGATACATCCAGGGACGTTCTTCTTAGACTCTCTGATACATCCAGGGACGTTCTTCTTAGACTCTCTGATACATCCAGGGACGTTCTTCTTAGACTCTCTGATTCATCCAGGGACGTTCTTCTTAGACTCTCTGATTCATCCAGGGACGTTCTTCTTAGACTCTCTGATACATCCAGGGACGTTCTTCTTAGACTCTCTGATTCATCCAGGGACGTTCTTCTTAGACTCTCTGATACATCCAGGGACGTTCTTCTTAGACTCTCTGATACATCCAGGGACGTTCTTCTTAGACTCTCTGATACATCCAGGGACGTTCTTCTTAGACTCTCTGATACATCCAGGGACGTTCTTCTTAGACTCTCTGATTCATCCAGGGACGTTCTTCTTAGACTCTCTGATTCATCCAGGGACGTTCTTCTTAGACTCTCTGATACATCCAGGGACGTTCTTCTTAGACTCTCTGATTCATCCAGGGACGTTCTTCTTAGACTCTCTGATTCATCCAGGGACGTTCTTCTTAGACTCTCTGATTCATCCAGGGACGTTCTTCTTAGACTCTCTGATTCATCCAGGGACGTTCTTCTTAGACTCTCTGATTCATCCAGGGACGTTCTTCTTAGACTCTCTGATTCATCCAGGGACGTTCTTCTTAGACTCTCTGATTCATCCAGGGACGTTCTTCTTAGACTCTCTGATTCATCCAGGGACGTTCTTCTTAGACTCTCTGATACATCCAGGGACGTTCTTCTTAGACTCTCTGATTCATCCAGGGACGTTCTTCTTAGACTCTCTGATTCATCCAGGGACGTTCTTCTTAGACTCTCTGATTCATCCAGGGACGTTCTTCTTAGACTCTCTGATTCATCCAGGGACGTTCTTCTTAGACTCTCTGATACATCCAGGGACGTTCTTCTTAGACTCTCTGATACATCCAGGGACGTTCTTCTTAGACTCTCTGATTCATCCAGGGACGTTCTTCTTAGACTCTCTGATTCATCCAGGGACGTTCTTCTTAGACTCTCTGATACATCCAGGGACGTTCTTCTTAGACTCTCTGATACATCCAGGGACGTTCTTCTTAGACTCTCTGATACATCCAGGGACGTTCTTCTTAGACTCTCTGATACATCCAGGGACGTTCTTCTTAGCGGGCAGAATTTATGTTGGTTGAAATCAGGTGATATTTTGGGCCAGATCTGACTAGTCTTGGTATGACTTGATCTGGCCCCAATCGAGACGTCACTAATTCGTCCAGATCCTGACCGTGCTTGCTGGGTAACTATTCAAAAATGTTTTTCAAAATGGTAAAAAAAAAAGAAGGCAAAGTAGTAGTTTAGAGATAAGGGGTTTAGCATGGACGCAAATAGAGACCCAAATGTTTGCCACTCTGTAAAAATGGAATCCTGGGGTAGATATATTGCACTCGATTTCCAGGCAGTACTACTTGTCGCCCAGCAGGTGTCCTAAATCTGACTCCAGGTCAAAATGTCTCAACAGAAGAGTAGGTAGACCACATCCACTCCAACCACTGCTGATGTGCTATTTATGTTGTAATAACATACTCTATCATTCTGATTGATTAAATGACATCCTGGATTGAGGCTTTTACTCAGTTTACAATGTAACCACAACCAAATTGCAATCTGGAAATCCATTTTGTAAAAAAGAAAGAATGAAAGAAAAATGTCTTGAGAGATTGTAACCAATGTTCTCTTTTATACTGCATCCACACGAGCAGATGCAAAGATACAGTCTACCATTAATTTTCAATGGAAGCCGCAGCGATACAGTCTACCATTCATTTTCAATGGAAGCCGCAGCGATACAAAGATACAGCCGACGTTTGTAGCTGCTGCAAAAGCTACATACACGTTTAGCTGGTTTCAACTTCAGCTACAATAAGATACAAAGCTACAAATACGTTGTTTAGATTTGCATCTTTTTATCTTTTGCATCTGTCCGTGTGAACGCAGCATAATAGTTACAAATGAACACTGAAGATTTTACTGTGTAGTGTCCAGTGTATGCAATACAAAGGTTTGGACTAGCTGACACTGTATGAGTTATATGTATCGTCGATTCCTCACTCATGGTTGTGTACTATGTACATCTCAGTGATGAAATTCCCCGAAACTCACAAAGCTAATGTCTTTTGCAATGTCCTTGATACGGTATCGCCAGTGTTATGTAACGTAGCGTAACATTTTCACCCTCACCCAGGGAGAAGAACCATAAGGACGTACAACTCGGACGTCATGCAGAACCTGCAGGCCTGCTCCTTCTGCGGTGCCAACTGTAATAGCTGTAGGTCCGGCCCGGGCCTGAGCGCCGCCTCCTCCTCCATTTATTCATCTCAGTCCAGGACCAGCTCCGCCTTCAGCTTGGGAGGCCTCGTCGTCGCTGCCGCTGCTTGTTTACTGTAGCCTCATGAATGATTCAGCGTGGCCAGTTTGGAAGAGCAAAGTTTCCAGGTCCAAGCCCAAAAAGAAGCGACTACTAAGCCAAATGAGGACAACGCTCAATGTTGTGAGCTTGTAGATCGAATATTTTTCTAAAAGTCAATCAATAAAATGTGGAATATTTGGACGATTTTTGAAACATTGTAATGCAAATCTGGTACAGAATGGGGGCAGGGACAAAAGGATATTAATTCGGGGTCATATGACATGAAAATATTTGAGAACCACTGGTTTAAATATTAAGACAACTTTACAGAGAAAACAAGCCCAATGGCGCTTATAATGGCAACACTGCTCATGACACAGGACAAAAGCAAATAGTGTGAGAGAAATAGATTTCTATGATGTTATTTGATCCGACCAGAAATGGCTAATGTATTGTATGAGTGTATTTTTTATTTTATTTTTTAAGTCGAATGTGTTTTCTTTATATTGTTTGTACATGCTGTTTAGAGTTTTGTAAGCTTGTTATGAGCATTTGTGCCGTTCGTAGACATGCGCAGAGCAAGTTTAGTCAGGGAACCTCAGTGCAGTTGCTGCCGGCCGTTAATTGGGCCGCCTCAGCATCATGCTCTCATCCACATGATTCACTCAGCCAATCACACACTCACTCCATCTTCATACCGGCTACTTTAACCGGAGGTTTGCATTTCTCCTCCTGCTTCCTTCTTTGCTGCTGCGTATCGGCGTGCTGCTGTATACAAACCTGCTGCTCTCTCCACCCCAGCTACCACCTGTCGTTTTGGATCTACTGTTTAGGTACGGGGGATTCAGAGTCCCTATGGTCGGGACTGATGCGCTTGATCTGAGTACCTAAAAAGCAGATCCAATACATCGCCAAACCATAATAAATGTATCTTATATTCAATAAATATATATATTCCATCCATTCTTGAGTTGTACTGACTGAATTGTACATGTGTGACCTCTAGTACTCTCCGCACAACGTGGTGGATTTTTGTTGAATGGATGAATGGGAATTGGTAGCCACTGTCTCGCTCGATCAAATATTATGGCATGGTCTTTTTTTCTGTTTCTTTATATATTTCATTTCATCAGTGTACGCTGGTTTCAGTTTCAGTAATCCTGTTCTCACTGTTAAGATGTTCCACCGTCCTGCACCATCAGTCCCGAATTACATTCCCGAATCCCAAGATATTAATGACTTGATGAAGAACTTTGTAGTTACCTTGATTATTATTACAAAACGTGCATTAACCACTTCAGCCTTACATTATATACATTTTGTCCATTTTAAAATGGCCAATCTACAAGTTAACAATGTGTGGCGACGGGATGCATTGTGAGATCGTAGTTCTATTTTCAAAATATTTATTTGAAAACTTGAAATGGGACTTTCTACGTAGAGACTACTTTGGGTACTTTTAAAGTAGGCCTGCATTTTGATGCCGATACTGTTGTACTTTTAACTCAAGTACATTTTGAATTCCGGACTTTTACTTAATGTAAATGTAATGTAATGTAAAGCATTTCTGCATTGCCGTATTGATACTTTTACTTAAGTACAATAAAGTGTGAGTACTTTTTCCACCACTGCTGATGTGTACAGTCATTGGCAATGGAACAAAATGAAAGTACGCAGTGCCAGTTCCACACGTGTCCCCTGGTCGTCCTCTTGGAGGAGACGTGCATATAATAGCTGCCTGAAGCAATATAAAGGCTGAGTATTAAGATTTATACTTCCGCCTCTAGCGCTCCACGTACGGCACGTCCTATGTTGGCTGCAAGTGTCTTGACTGCATGACTCCTGGGTTTTAAATGTGTTTTGTCTCAAGTTGATGTATAGCAGCAGGCCTGGAAGCATCTGGACATAACTCTGTCTTTAAATCGCACACGATGAGCAGTACTTGTTTTGAGGTCATTCTGGGTGAGATGAAGCCATCCGTTGTAATGTTATTTAGTGCCAACCGAATGCAAGCTGACCGTTGTGGGTCAGCCTGGCTGTGCTGGGGGAAGGGGGGGGGGTTAAACGTATGTTATTTATCATCACCAGATTCAGAACAGGTTTGACGTCACTGACGCATTGTGCAATCAGAACGTATTTTTATTATTTTAATGCTTATTCGGAGCAATGGCTCGAGCTTCTGTGCAATTTGTTATTTTATTTTTCAGCATAGTGTTCACCTCTGATTTAATTCAAATTCCAACGTGTTGGGATTCAACACTGGCAATTAATTTTGTTATACTTTGAGCATTCATTTGGCAGTTCCTTGGGGGTTAGGGGACATGGAAAAAGGTGTGTGTGTGTGTGTGTGTGTGTGTGTGTGTGTGTGTGTGTGTGTGTATATATACAGTATATATATATATATATATATATATATATATATATATATATATATATATGACCTCATTGGAAATTTACATTTGGTTACATTCGTACACTCTCAGAGTTAGGTGGTCATAGGTAGATAGAATATTTGTTCAGTGACATAAGACCATAATGGAAACCTTTTTGTGTTATCCTTTGATGACTGACTGGTCTGACTGTACCTCGGGCTGTTTACATTTCTGACTAGTAAAGTATTCAATCAATCAAAAAGACAGGGATCTCTTATTCTCTCCAGCGTCTCCAGCTTCAATAAATTGTAAAAAAAACTAAAATAATAATTGACATGGGTTGCAAATTCCAGTGATCAGGTGAGAGTACAGTATGTATATACTGTTCCAATTTCGTCTACTCACTTCTTTTTGTCATCACTTATAATTTAACTTGTTTTTCCCGTATGAGTTCTCTGGTTGGATAACATTGGAATTCCAACCTGAAAATAAATGTTCTGTTTAATACAGAGCTGCAGAGACCCCTGCAGCTGTTACCATGGCAAACACATATAATGCTCTCAGAATATAGAGCTATTTAACACGCAAAAAGAGAATCACAGTACAGTGACCTGGCTGTGATGCCGTCAGTGCCACCAATGGGTTGGTATGGTATGCCCACAGCTGTGACTGAGCGGGACTGGAATGCCACCCCTTCTTGTTCTGCCCTTGTGTGTCTCTCGCCCTGCCGTTACCCGGCCTGACTGATGGTCACACACAAACACTGTGACCACACACAGCCACATGCACAGGGCACACGCACGTGCACACACTCACACAGATCCATCACTGGACATTTTAAACATGTCTATCCATTGTGTATACATCTTACTTTTTATTTAATTTTTGCCACACCAGTGATCATCCCCTCTAGCCCACAGCAGAATGCCCATGCAGACACACGCTTTCCAGCTAAACTGTACAATGGGTCTTTTTGTTTCATGTTTTGTGGTAATTACTCACTTGTCCAGTGTATACAGTCAGTACAGCAGCTGTCAACTCAAAGCTATATAAATTTTAAAAAAAAACTTAAAAAGAGGAAATCCTGTACTGTCAGTTTCAGGACACTAGATGGCAGACTTGGCATCCTCTTTGTAGCTCTTCTGATACCAAATTTAAAGAGGCTAACTGTCGGAAGTACAGTTGGCCTGTATACATACTAGTATGTTATTGTATGAGATATTTGTGTGTCTAAATAAAGGACATTTTAGGATTTTATTTTTTAATTATTTTAATAAAAATGTGGTGATATGACGCCACATTGTGTCCGAAAATAGCAGATCTACAAGCTTACAACACATTGATTGATTGCAAATGTTATTATAAGAATTATTTTCAGTTCAGGGATAAAGCACTATTAGACTTGTTTACATAAGGGCCCTCGATTTTCAATTCATCAAGACGTTCAAAGACATACAATAATTTATAATATGCACTTCTATGCAAAAAAAGAAATCCTCATGTACACGGTTAGAGAAAAGGGAAGACGTGTACAGTATAGAAATATGTGTGCTGTGATGACACCATGTGTTCAGAGAGCCATTTGTTGACTTGGAGGCATTAAATGGCACCTCGTTAACATAATGGAGGCTGACCCTGCACTGGCAAGGAAGGATCTTGTCACAGGTCAAGCTCCCTAAACAAATTGCGTGTCAGAGGTCATGTCACGGTCGTGGAAGTCTTTGCAAAGTGCCATGTCGCCTGTGCTGTGTTATGGTCCGGAGGTGTTAACAATGGATTCCTGGAGGACGTTAATCACAAACCAACCAACACAAACCAACCAACTGTAGGCTAGTGACTCCAAGAACCATCCCTATCTGTGCGCAAACATTCTGTGACAATAGCAGATCAACAAGCTTACAATGCAACTTGTTGTGAGCTTGTATGCCAGCTATTTTGTTGAAGATAATTAGTGTAGAGGGGGGGAGTGTGTGTGTGTGTGTGTGTGTGTGTGTGTGTGTGTGTGTGATGACATTTGGCCATAATAATGATGATTTATGAAAGAATGGAAAGGGTTTTGGTAGAGTAAGCCCTATGTGCTGTATAGGCTCTGATCTTACAAACAGTGAATATGACCCTCCTCAGCTGAACTGCACAGCAGCTTTTGGAAAGAGGCCACTGCCAGTCTTTGCAAAGAACTGCCAGCCTGCATGTCCTGCCATGCTTCCGCCATTTGGTTGTAAACAGCATCCTACAGCCAAACAGGAGGATGTGCATAAATCACGCCTCCTTGTCTGCTACGACTGCATTTTCTGGAGTTTTCGGATCATAACCACGTCAATGATGTTGACCGTCCGCCACTCATAAACTGGAGCCATTGAGCCTAGTGACATTCATTGATATTCAATAACGTCAAAGTCACTCCGAGAGGACAACGTTGGCTAAGCAACTGTCACCAAGGAGACGCGGCAGAGGGGATAAACAAAGACAAGCGCGTGATAAATTTATTGCTCCCCTCCGCTGATCGCAGCCATTAGAGCAACATGGAATATTGTTGTTGGACACGTGCTGACACCAGTCGAGATGAATGGTGTGTTGTGTTCAGCTCAGTAAAAATCCAGTTGCCGGAACAGCATTTTGGGAAGCAGAGGGGATTTTGAAGATATTTTCCCCCCTGCTTTTCGTTAGAAATAGACGTATTATACCTAAGAGTTTCTGAAGGGACGTGTGTTGAATGGGCAGTAGCCTACCAAAAACCGCTGCTGTTCTGAAAAGTCTTTCACTTTTCCTGATTGAGAATGTCTTTGACATGAAAGCACATGCAGTTATTTCAACTCCAGAGTGCACAAGAGTGCACCAAAGGGCCCATTTGGTTCAATTTGGTCCATTTGGCACCATCAGAGAGTGGATATATTAACACTGGATTTTTATTGTGTATACAATCGCCACGGTTCTCTGTGCTCTATATCGCAAAACATACAGTTAAGCAAATACTTTTTATTTTGCATTCTGGGCCCGGGGCCGCTCCATGTCGGGTCATGTGGTTAGGTCGCTCCCTCTGCAGAAAGCCCACCACATTTTGATGCAGCATTTTGGTCATAATAGAAAAAGGGGGGAAAAAAAGTCCAAACACAGGCAGAATATTTCTCCCTGTGGGCCCGATTCCATTTGACATCAGTAGGAAAGAATTACCGTCACGCCAAACA